>NW_020825256.1:0-202500 GCF_003286155.1 Drosophila erecta | reverse complement strand
TACATTAGAACAAATCATACATATATACAACAAAAGAATTATTTTTACATTCATACAAAATCAAACGCACACATCCAATATGAGCATGCCAGCGTAATATCAACGAGCTAGACGCTGCCGCGACTCAGTCCAGCCAGGCATCATATTGCATTAAGTGCACATAACATAAACAAACCCCATATATCTACAACACATTGTGCAACAGTATCAGACTCATTGTCGTACACAAACAAACACAAAGGCAACTACATTGTTGCAGAAACCAAACCACACATAGAAGGGCTATAATTTTATTGTTTCCAAATAAATAAAAAAATAATATATATACAGTCATAAAAACATAAATCACACATACACATTTACAATTTGTTCATATTCAAATCGATACCACACTTCCTAGAAAAATTACCCGCTCCAATACCCGACTAAACCCCCTACTTGTAGTCAGTGAAGATACCCATGAAACCCCCTCGGGTAATATTTCCGGCCCTTCTAGGTCCATGACCCCTATGGTTAGCAACACTAATAGCAACTTATCAGCAACATTCAAACCAAAAGACATTATGACCTTTATCAGCCAATTACCCCCGTTTGACAGTTCACCCATATACCTCGATAGATTCATAACCAGCGTAGAAGAGGTACTAATGCTTATTAGGGGTGCTGACCAGACACCTTACGTACTTCTTACACTCAGGGCAAAACGAAACAAGATCATAGGAAGGGCAAACGAAACTCTAGAACTCGCCAACACTCCTTTGATGTGGGATGAGACTAAAAGTAACCTCATCCGAATGTATTCAAACAAGAAGCTTGCCAACACACACCAACCTAAATGAATGCATCAATCAATCAATCAATCATTTCTTTAAAAACGGCACAAAACAACTTCTAAACAAGGCAAATGATTTTGTTACCCTTTCCTCCTGGATTTAACACCATTGGCATAATGCAAATGATCCTTTTTCCTTCCATTTTCGATGGTATAATAAGCATGGACCTCCTGTCACAACTCGGCGTAATAATCGACCTAACCAATTTACTACTCAAAACAAATAATGCCACAATCCCGATACAAACTTACTGTAACCGTACCTCCGACATTCATAAAATCCCTAAACCTTAACTTATTGTGCTCTACCCGTCAAACCCAGTATTCTTATTTACTTTACCGGGCTACAAACAATGTAACAAATTTCGAAATAGTCAACTATACAGATTCTGACCAACTTTTCTACCTTGAAACCCACATTCCTATCGAGAATCAGACTATATCGAACTCTTTCACCTCATGTCAGACACTTATAATCATCAATCCCAACCCACATGCTTCAAAGAACTTCAATCAAGTCATCACGTCTATTATAATGATAACACTCTCATTTACAAACAAGATTAGGTACTCGATCCCAACCATGAACGACACATACATGTTAGATGCTATAGGTACCCATTTATACACAAAGATGATGTTAAAAGACAAATCGACCTTAAATCGACGATAAATGATGTCTTAATCAAGTCAAGCTTCTCCCCTTGGTCCGCTAAATACTTTTCCACACTCGACTTGGCCAGCGTATTTTACCAAATAGAAATGAAAACCACCTTTCACGGTGGAAGGTGGACATTACGAGTTCGTGTGTATGCTTTTCAGTCTTAAGAATGCTTCAGCTACTTTTCAAAGAGTTATGAACAATATTCTAGGTGACCTAGTCGTATCAGATTTAAGCCAAGCAGAAGTTTTGATATTAGGAATTTTTTCAGAATTGACGTGAGTTAATATATCGTGTTTTAAAAGTTATGGGTTAAAGATACCTAAGCGTGTTAGCTAGAAGCCAAGTTTTATGTCTTCAGTGTATTGTATTCAGTGAATTGTTGTAGGTTAAAAATTTCATAGTTTATTGGTAAAGATTAGGTAAGATTGGTAATGATTAGGTAAAGATAGGTGTTACTTCTAAGTATTGTGTGTTAATTGTCGATATGAGGCATAACATGAGTATCATGCTCGGGAGTAGGCCTGGAATTATCGTTATTATATTTAATTTTATTAATTTTCTTTTTCTTTTTAAACTTAGATTTATAGTGTATTATTCTTCTACCTCTGTTTGTTTCTTCAAAATGTTTTTCGTCTATTTGTCTTAAATTTCCTGTCTGTTTGAATGGGTTAGTCGTTTTTGATTTAACTAGAGGGGATTCTCTGAAATTGGTGTCTATACTAAAGTCTTGTCTAGTTTCATTGAGTTTGTTAATTTTGTTCACTTTATTTTCTTGTGTGTTATAGCAAGGGGTTCCTGCAAAAATAAAAATGTCTGCTGGTGTTCGACCAGTTGTGTTGTTTTGTTTTGTGATTGTATACGTAAAGTATTTTTTCGAATTTTGTGAATTGGTTTTCGGGTTCATTTTCGCTTGATATTATTCTTAATTTTTCATTACCGGTTTTATGAAATCTCTCGATGTCAGAAATTCCATTTTTACTTGTCGTTATATTTAAGGTTACTCCTTCTGAATCTAACCAGAGTTTAAGTGCGACGCACTTGAAAGCGGAGTCTTTGTCGGCTTTTATTTCTATGGGTTTACCCATGTCGTTGAATATACGTAAAATAGCTCTTTTAGCTTCAAGCCAGTCTACTATTTACTTCTATCAGAGAGGTGTATTTGTCGAGGCGTAAATGTCAATACATGATAGGAATTGTTTATTGTTTATTAAGTAGAAATCCATGACATATTTGTCTCTGGGGTTAAAGGTTTCTGGGGTTGTTTCGATAGTTAATTTTGTGTTTCTGTGTTCGGTTTTAGCGATGTTACAGATTTCACATTCATTTATGATGTTTTGGATAAGCTTTTGGTAATCGGGGTAATAATAAAGTTCTTTGAACTGAAGTGTTAGTTTTTCTATGCCAGGGTGTAAATATTCTTTATGTGTTTTAAGAATGATTTCCTTGAATTGGGCATATGTTTGAATGTCTATTAGTTTGCTACTGGTTTTCATGGTTTTTGTGAAATTGTCGGGACTTATGATTTGAATATAAGCATTTTGAAATATCTGAAAGTCGATTTCATTAGGGAAGTAAATTACACTTTTCTTATTACAGAAGTATTCTTTAATTAAGTCTTTACCAAGGGTGTCGGTCATTTCTTTATAACTGATTTTTATTCTAGTTTTGTGGAAATATTTTATTATCTGGACGTCGTCAAAATTGTCTTTTATGAATTCGAATTGTCTGTTATAATAATTAAGGGGTCTTTCTGTTATTGGAATGTGATTTTGGTTATCTTCTGATGCACTATGTATAGTAGCTGCTGTGGGAAGGGAGATTGGATCATCTTCTCCTAGGAAGTTTTCTTGAATTTGAATTCTGGATAGAGCATCCGCGACATGATTTTCTTTACCAGGTAGGTATTGGATATTATAATCGTATTCGTTAAGTTTTATCTTCCATCTCTGTAACTTCATGTTAGGGTCTTTTATATTGTTTAGCCATACAAGTGGCCTATGATCGCTTAATATGTCGAATTTTCTATCGAATAGGTAAGATCTAAAATATTTTGTTGCCCATACTATAGCTAATAGTTCTTTTTCTATTGTTGAATAGTTAAGTTCGTGTTCGTTTAGAGTTCTGCTTGCATAACAAATAGGTTTGTGTTCTTGAGATAATACAGCGCCTATAGCTATATTACTGGCGTCTGTCGTTAATGAGAATTTCTTTTCGAAGTTAGGATATATTAGGATTGGATCGGACATGTAGTCATTATCTTTTGTGTTAATTGTTGCTCTTTTTTTCAATTTAAGTGTCATGGGTTTTGCTATTTTTGCAAAATTGGGAATGAACTTACGGTAGAATCCGCAGAGTCCAAGAAAAGATTTTATTCCCTTATACCGTCTGTCGTGATAATGTGACCGAGAAATTCTATTTCTTTCTTTAGAAATTCACATTTATCAAGTTGCAATTTAAGATTTGCTGATCGTAGCTTATCAAATACCCTTTTCAATGACATTATGTGTTCCTCTAGTGAAGTGGAGTAAACAATAATATCATCTAAGTAGACTAAACAATCCTTATAGATTAAATCTTCTAGAAGGTTATTCATGCAACGTTGAAAGGTTGCTGGTGCACTTTTCAAACCGAAAGGCATACGAGTATATTCGTAATGTCCATGTTTTGTTGAGAATGCGGTTTTGGGTATTGACTGTTGGTCCATTTGAATTGAAACCTTTAGCGAGATCAATGGTTGTGAAGTATTGACAGCGCCCAAGCTTGTCTAATATTTCGTCCATTACAGGAATAGGGAATTTGTCGTCAATGGTTATTTCATTGAGGCTACGATAGTCTATGACTAATCGAAATTTTGGTTTGCCAGAAGCATCGCTTTTCTTTGGGACAATCCAAATTGGAGAACAATAGGGGGATTTTGATTTCCTAATTATTTTTTGTTCTATCATTTCGTTGATTTGTTTATTAACTTCTTGGTCAAATGCTTGGGGTTATTTATATGGTTTTTTATGCTTATAGGGTCTTCGTGCTTTGTATGAATAGAGTGTTTAATCGTACTTGTGAAGGTCAAATTTTCACCTTCTTTATCACTGTAGCAAAACATTTGAAAGTTGTTCCCTTTCTTCCGTATTTAGATGTTCTAATCTGAATACGTTAGATTCTCATAAGGTAAGGAGTAATAAGTAGAGTAATAAGAGGGTTTTCCTCAGATTCAGAAGATTTGAGACACTCATTGGTAGTCTTGGATTCTTCCGGATTAGATGGCTTTGGCTCATCTGGTTTTAAGTGGGGTTTCCGCTTAATTTTACGGAAGGTTTTCTCCTTTTTTGGGGTATGTAGAGGGGTTTCCTCTAGGTTAGATGACTTGGGGTACTGTTTGGTAACCTTTGACTCATCTGTTTGGATGTGATCGTACCAAATTTTAAATGGGTAGCCATTTATGTTGACAGTTTGTGTTGACTAGTTAATTTGAGTGTTTGTTGACTCTAAATAGTTTCTGCCTAATAGTAAATCATATTTTTCTGAGAAATTGTGAATAAAGAATGTTTGTTTAGTCGGACAAAGTTTGCTTGAATGCAATGAAACGCTTTGCTTCAATACTATGGTGCCATTTATAGTTTGGACTTTCATTTTAAAGAATTTGATTGGGAAATTAAAGAAATTTGTTTAAAAGAATTTGTTTGATACAGTAGGTTTTGAATTATTGTTGGGATTTGATTTATTTGTGTTGTTGAATAGCATTATTCGCGAAATTTTGATAATTTCCTTTATTCTTAGAAGTTTGGGGTGGATTTGTGTTAGAATTGGAGTTATTTTGGTGTTTCAGTCGGTCATCGAAGGTTATTTCGTATACACCTTCTTGTCGTGCTATTTGTTTGAGTTTAGATACTGTCGTTATGTCATTTCTAGCATGAGTCATAAATAAGAATATAAATAATAATGCATTTTTGTATAATAAGGTGTTGTTAATGTTATTTTTCAGCATAAGCTTATTTGATATTGTGAATGGTTTAGTTTCTAATTCTTCGACGAACTTACGGATACTTCCGTTGAAGGGTGTATTGTAAGGGCGACGGAGTAATTCTTCACATAGTATTTGCGTTTTATATTCGCTGATAAGTGCGTTCATTAGAGTTGGCCAGGTTGTTGCTCGAGATAATTGTGACACTCGTTGAGTATCTCCTGCGAGCTGCATCTCGATTGCGCTGAAGAATACATGTTTTTGTCTGGGGCCCGTTGTTAGATACAGTTGGAGTATGAACTCGATCCTTCGATCTTTCAGTGTCACCACTGAATGAAGGTATTTGCCTAATTTGACTTAAGGCTTGATTCAAGTGGGATTCTGATAAAAGTTGGAATTGTTTGGTTGCCATAGTTGCTTTTGTTTCTGTAGAGTTTTTTTGGATTTTTGTTTTTACACTTTTATTATTCGTATGCAGTATGTTGACTATTGTGTGACAACCACCGATTATACGTAGTTCTTTTGCGGATAAATAGAGTTTATTGTATTTACGTTCACTTAGCGCCGATTCGCGTGGTTCAATCATTAAAAGATACGCTTGGTCGTACAAGCTTCTTTTGTCATTAGATTGATATTTGTAAACGAGTCGTAGAACTTTTTTTTTTTATCCTACCGGCTGCGCAATTTACGAATTCAGACCGAGGGTTTAATAAAAAAAACACACGATTGAGTTTTATGTTTTATTAAACCTTTTTATTTATTCCATTTAAGGAACGAACTAGAGCCTTTTGATTATCACTAAGTTGGAAGTTTAAATTGGCTTTAGCGGAGTTATCGCGGTTGATAACGTACTCAGTACTGAACTGCTGCATGGAAACATGCTTGCTGTTTTATAGGCAATTTGAAGTGACCAAAGAGCGAAGTTTAAGAGAGTTGGGTTGTAAACCTCTATTTTCCTGTTGGAAGAGAGTCTTTTGAGAAATAGGGGTAATTGGAGAATCCTGAGACAAGTGCATAGGCGTAGGCGCCGATCGGGAAAGTTTATTATTTTAGTTGTCTCGCCAAGTGGTCGAATGCAAATGGTTAGGCGATGAGAGTCTATGTTTATAAAGGCGACAAGAGTCTATGTTTATTATTTTGCGATCTGTGAGAAAGGTTGCCTTTGGAACATGACGCTATGTCCAAGGTTAATCGAAGGGCTCTCGTTCTTTGATTACATTTTGTACTTGGACTTTAATATTTTGTGTTTATACATTATAGTGTATGTTGCTTATAATTATCTTATGGGGAGTTGTGGGTGTAAGAATGGATATGTTACTACATATATAAATTAATTTATTAGTAGTGGGTCAGGGGACAGTCCCCCGCAGTCACTGTACTTTGGCCGGTTGGCCGATGAGCGTAGCCCACAGGTGGTGGGCGGTCGTTTCTCGCTCCAGTTGGAGATCGCTAAGAGTGCTTAGTCGGCTGGCTGTAGTTCCTATGTTGGAATAGGAAGATTATGTTCGAAGGGGAACTACCATTCTTAACTGATGGCCTAGAGACACAGTCTGTTTTCAAAATGTTAAAAGATATTTAACGGCTGTTGCCGGAGTAGCTAGCTCTTTATTAGTATAGGTCTCGCTTATAACTGAAACTTAAATTATAACAAAAGTGACTCGGAGCGGCCACGCAAATATGCAGTGTTTTGGCTGCTGCGCACGAGTTACCACATCTACATCTACTTCCCCACCCCCTAAACCTCCACGCCAGAACCATTAGTTCGTTGTCCCGCATCTGACCACATCAGCAGTCTACGTCTACTTCCCCTACCCCTAAAAGCCTCCACACAGAGCCGCTAGTTCGTTGTCCTCTCATGTTGCAACAGTGTAGGCGGAAACAGCTCAGCAAAACGGAGGCATTCCCCAAATCCGCTGGGTCAGCAGATTCGCGATCACATAGCCAAACATAAAACATTATTCTTCTTTGTAATAAGTCAGTCTTTAGCGACACTCCAAAGGAGTTGGATCGAAATAAAACCACAAAACCTTAAATTGGAAATACTTTTAATTTAACTTGGGAAGAAACAGTAGAGACAAAGAGGATCAAAGAACCACTGAAGGAAGACTGGAAGGCTTCATCTGTTAATTGGCGCAGTCGGAAACTGGACCTAATGCAGCTCCTTTTTATCGCAATTGTACTTAAGTGAGTAGAGTGAGAGAATAAAAAAATAAAATAAAAATGCCAATACACAAAAATGAATTACAAATGCCACAACAAAACACACAAAATACACAAGAAATAAATAAAAGCGAGTTGAAAAGATGCAATAATATTAAGTGAAAATTACATAACTAAAGAAAAAAAGGAAAAAAAAAAAAATTTTTATTTATAAAAGAAGAAGAAATAAAATATCAGATCATGTAAAAGTTCAAATAAAACAAATAGTGATCAAAAAAATAAAAAATGTTGGTGAAATGATTTAAACAAATCAGAAAATATAAAAAAAATATATTTATGTTGTGAATCAAAATGTACAAGTGAGTGATTGAGGCTCGTATGTTGGAGCGTAGTTAGTGGACCGCGTCAAACTTGTGTGAAAGTTGGCCTCGACGGTTGGCGGCATGTGAAAAGAGATCGATCGGCAACTCAACAGCGACAATACACTGGCGTGTCTAGTTGTTGGACTGATGTTCGAAGAGGTTGCACTAGTTGTTCATAAGAAACAATTGGTTCGACGGCATTCGTGACGTGGTTGACCCTCAATTATTAGACTGTAGCAAACTGATTCAACCGACATTGGTATTCATGGCGAATATCCAATGCGGCAACAAAACGATCCATCAAACCTGTATGAGATAAAAACTACGACGGCCTGATTTAGGCAAACAATCCAACAAGAATATATATTTTTTTTCTTCTCTCTCTCAATAAATATTGATATAAATATGAAATTATAAACATATATTAATGCATCTGTAATTACAGATTCAACACGAATCCATCGTTCATCATCTTCAAACAAAAAATATTCAACAATCACAATTAGTTAAGTACACGTAATAACACACAATTAATTAAGTACACATAAAAACACACAATTAATTAAGTACAGGTACACAAATATACACTATTAATTAAATACATACACTTAAATTTTTTTTTCACACAATTACACAGACTATATTAAGAATTAAAGGATTTCTCTAAAAGAGTAAATGTCTAAACTTGCTAAAGTAAAAAAGCTTATTCCGGCGACTAGAAGTAGAACTCGTTTGAGTGCGAGCTTGTCAGACGTTAGGGAAGACCAGATTGCCCTACCACCCAGAATTAGACCTTCTTCGAGTAGTGCACCAAGCACAATGACTAGTTCGTCAGGGACAAGTCACTTTTCTTCACCAACCCCTCCAATTTCCCCTCAGGACCTTTGTCTATCCCTAAAAATTCCGGATGGCATTCGCGACCTTACTCCCTATGATGGAGATCCAACTACCCTAAACGAATTTATAAATAATATCGAGGAAATTCTTCTTCTTATTAGAGGCACGGATAAAACTCCGTATGGTCAGTTCTTGTTAAGAGTAATAAAAAACAAGATAGAAGGTAAAGCAAAAGCGTTATTAATATCATTAGGCATAGGCTTAAACTGGGATGACATCAAAGAAGCTTTAATAGGGAAATTCGCTGACAAAAGAAGCGAAGAAACCCTAAACTTTGAACTTCACGGACTTGTTCACAAGAGATTGCCACTGCAGGAATTTTACGAACGAATTTTGGACATCCAAGCAACTTACGGTAGAACTATGGAAAACATGGGAATAGAAAGCAGCACTAAATCTTAAAAAGGAATCTTTTGAAAAAACATGCTTGTATACGTTTATACACGGCATTAAAGGTCCATTGGGGTCTACTGTCAGAACATTTAGACCTAGGAGTCTCCAAGAAGCCTATGATGTGGCAATTAAGGAAATTGATATTTTTATGAGAGAAAATTGGTCTAGACAAACACAGAGTTCGAGATCAAACAATTACAATTATAATGGGAGAGATTATCGTAGAAATGACGAACATCGGGTTGAGAAATATAATAAGAAATCGGATTTCGACTGAAACATCAGATCTAGGGATCAAAGAGGAAATTATTCAAAGCCCAGAGACAACGACAGAAATTTTAACAAAATGAGGGCTATTATGCCAAAAGAAGAGGACAGAAAACGCTATGACAGAGACAATAATTACTCACGAAATCACGGAAATCCGGGACAGCAAAGACAGACCCTTAACAATATTGAGACAGCAGGTGTACAGGAATTACATAATATTGATGATGAAAATTTTCAATTAAAAGCCTCGTCGGACAGACGGGATACTTAGAAAAATTTAAAGTTGGAGGTTCCTTATTGTACATTTTAATTAACTTCGCTCCAAACAGACCACTACAATTTCTAGTGGACACAGGTGCCACTCCTTCCTTCATTAATCCAGAACTTATTGAGGAACATAACCAACAAACCCTAAATACACCAATCTTAATCACAACAGCACTAGGCTCTCATAAAGTAAACAAGATAGCCAAAATAAAATTATTTGCTAAACACAACTGTAACGATACCTTTCCGTTACTTCTCTTCAAATTTCATAATTATTTTGACGGTCTTATAGGCATGAACACATTGAATAAAATTTTAGGAGTAATAAATATACCAAGTAAAATCCTATCAACACCCAACTTCAATTTTGAATTACTGCAGCAAGTAAAACAAAAAGCTGAATTATTTAACATAGAAGAAGCATCCAAGATATTGGTAATGCTGCCCGTCACGATTAAGGAGGGTACATTTTTATTTGAAGACCAAAAGGTTTCAGGGAATTTGTTTATTACCGGAGGCCTATACACGGCCCACAACTATTACAGTTGTATGGAGGTGGTAAACTATTCCAAGAAGCAAGAAAAAGTATACCTAGAAACACCAATAGAGGTAAATCACTTTAACACGGACGAATTCTATATAGTAAATGATATTAAAGACTATGGTACGATAAACTCCGATAAGGAAAAAGAAAAGTTCAGTACCCTAAGATTAGAACATTTAAATTCAGAAGAAACAACGGCGTTCAAAAAATTATGCAAACAATTTCCTAATATACTCTACAAAGAAGGAGACAAATTAACATTCACTAATAGAGTCAAACATAGCATTAAAACCACTGACGAAATACCAGTTTACAAAAGACCTTTCAGATACAGTCCTGCAGAAAAAACAGAAATAACCGACCAAATTAACAAACTCCTAGAGCAGGACATAATTAGGCACAGCCATTCACCTTGGAGTGCTCCAGTTTCTCTGGTCCCAAAGAAATTGGACGCTTCAAACAAGAAGAAATGGAGACTGGTTGTAGATTTCAGACAATTAAATGACAAGACGATCAAAGATAGATACCCAATGCCAAACATCAATGAAATTCTAGACAAACTAGGGAGAGCTCAGTATTTTTCGGCCCTAGATCTAGCAAGTGGTTACCACCAAATTGAAGTGGAGCCTAAAGATAGATCGAAAACAGCCTTTTCCTCAGTAGGTGGTCATTTCGAATTTATCCGATTGCCATTTGGCTTATCTAATGCACCCGCAACCTTCCAAAGGGTGATGGATAATGTCTTGGCAGAATTCAATGGCAATATAATAGTATTCTCGACTTCCTTAGAGGAACATATCAACCACCTAAGCTCGATTTTCAAAAAACTCACTGTGGCAAATTTAAAACTTCAACCAGATAAATCGGAATTCCTCAAGAAGGAATTAGAATATCTTGGCCATATAGTGACCGAAAAGGGCGTTAAGCCGAACCCAAAGAAAATTGAAACTATTAAAGCCTTCCCTATGCCTAAAACCAGAAAAGAAATTAAGTCATTCCTGGGGTTGCTGGGTTACTATAGAAGATTTATCAGAGATTTTGCCAAAATCACTAAACCTCTAACTCAGCAACTTAAAGGAAAGTCAGATGTGACCATCGACGATAACTATATTAAAACATTTGAATTTTGTAAAACACTCTTATGTAATGACCCCATACTACAGTATCCCGACTTCACTAAACCGTTTATTTTAACAACGGATGCTAGTAATGTAGCAAAAGGAGCAGTGTTGTCCCAAGGAACTGCAGGAAATGATAGACCTATAGCATATGCAAGTAGGACACTATCGGAGTCCGAAACGCATTATGCCACCATAAAAAAAGAATTACTGGCAATAGTGTGGGCAGTAAAATATTTTCGACCATACTTATTTGGAAACAAATTTCTACTGGTCACTGATCACAAGCCTTTAGTTTGGTTAAAAAACCTAAAAGAACCTAATTCCATATTAGTGAGATGGAAACTCCAACTCTTAGAATATGACTGTGAAGTCATTTATAAAAAAGGTTCTCAAAACGTGGTGGCAGATGCATTAAGCAGAATTGTTGTCGAACTCAACACTAATGAAACCAGACCAATAACCACAGATACAGAAATTTTAACCTCTAACAGACCAATAAATGAATTTGCAATTCAGATCATATTAAAGATTGCAGATTGTGCAAACGACTTATTGGAAACACCTTTTAAAAATAAACTCAGACGAATTATTTCCAGACCTCTGTTCGACGATCAGACAATGATTGACGTATTAAAAACGGCACTAAGATCAAATAAGACGCATGCAATTTATACCACTGATACAATTTTCGAATCAGTGCAAAAAATTTATGCAGCATTTTTCGCTCCAAGTAAATCATATAAAATTATAAGATGTACAACATATTTAGATGAACTCCGAACTCCAGAAGAACAGGTCGAATACATATCTGACTACCATATCCAGAACAACCATAGAGGCATTGACGAAATCGTTAGTCATATTAAACGACAGATTTATTTCCCCTGTTTAAAAGAAAGGGTTTCCCAACTGATAAACAAATGCGACATTTGTCAAACCCTCAAATATGATAGACAACCTCAGTAACCAATATTTCAGCTAACAGAAACACCTAATAAACCACTAGACATTGTACACATAGATCTATACTCGATTAACAAGAAAACCATTTTAACAGTAATAGATAAATTTTCAAAATTTGCAGAAGGTTACACTATTACATCTCGAGATTCCATTAACATCACTAAACATATGATGTTTTTCTTCAAGACCCATGGTATTCCCAAAACAATAGTTTGCGATCAAGGCCCCGAATTTGCAGGAATTATTTTCAAAGAATTGTGTAATCAATAGAATATAACTTTACATGTAACATATTTTCAACAATCAAGTAGTAATGCCCCAGTTGAAAGATTACATTCATCTTTGACGGAAATTTATAGTATAATTTTCGAAAAGAAAAAAGCGTTAAAACTCAACCTAGATCACGATTGTATCCTAACAGAAACATTTATAACGTACAACAACGCCATACACTCGTCTACAAAATTGACTCCATATGAAGTTTTTACAGGACGAACCCATATTTTCGAACAAAATTATAAGGCAGTTAGTCAACAAGACTACATGAGGGAACTGGAAAGTTATAAGAACAACTTATATGTAGAAGTAAAGGAAGAATTTGAAAAACAAAAACTCAGCAAAATTCTAAAACTAAATGAGGACAGAGTATTACCAATAGCGGTACAGGAAGGAGATACTGTTTTTAGAAAGGAAAATAGAAGAATTAAGCTAACACCCAGATTTACCCAACACAAAGTAGCTGATGATAACGGGGTAACCTTTACAACGAACAAAAGACAGAAAATACATAAATCGAAAATTAAAAAAAGAATCAGACAAAATAGTAAATAAATATATAATAATATCATTTCAGGTTATACATGATAGCAGCTCAACTGCTCCATGTTCAACATGTTAAGGAAAATACCCCCCTAGCAGAGATCAAACTGGGAGAAGCAAGAATAATTAAAACATATAGTTCAGTGGCCCATGTAATAGAACTAACGGAGTTGAAAAATAATTTGAATAAATTAGAATCAAGTCTACGAAATTTACAAGATGAAGACTCTAATGATTCAATAACACCCATACAAAGAAAGATAGACCAAGCAAGAGAAAAGATCTATTCCTTGACCCCAAACCGAAGAGAAAAGAGAGGCTTAATAGACGGTCTAGGTAATGTTATAAAGAAAGTAACTGGGAACATGGATGCAGAGGACGCAGCTAAAATCGAGACATAATTTAAACAAGTATTTGAAAATGAAGAAAACATTAACAAGAACCTCTGGCAACAAATTTCTTATAACAACGACATAATCGTAAATTTTAATAATATGTCTGATCATTTTTATAAAGAACAGGAGAAAATTGAGGAATACATTAATAACTCCTAAGGAATTAATAGTAGAAGATAAGAGAATTAGAATTTTACAAATATTGAATATAATAAATAATAATATAGATATTCTCCAAAACCACATTCATGATATAGCTGAAAGTATACTATTGGCTAAATTCAAAATAATTCCAAATTTTATTTTACCTATAGAAGAATTGAAAGATATTGCACAAATTTTTAAACTTCAAAATTTTTCTATTAATTCAGAAGAGCATATTTACAGACTACTCAACATAGAGATAGAATCCGAAAAAAAACAAAAATAATATTTCATATAAAGATTCCAATATTTGATAAGTACACTGACACACTTTCTCACCTAATTAAGTTACCAATCAATGGCACAAATTTTCTCACTCTACCCAAATATATATTGTACGATGATAAATTTAATTATATGTTAAGTTTTCAAGAAAAATGTTCAAAGATACACGGCACTTACATCTGCGACCCCGGAACTGCGGAAAATAACAAGGACAACAAAGAGTGCGTGAAACAAATACTACAAGGAATGAACCCTATTTGCGAGGCCAAAAATATCAACACAGACGAGGCAGTAGTAGAACCGGAACAACAGTGGATTGTCATTATCAGCAAGAATCAACTAAGTGCTGAACCAAGCTGTGCTGAACAGTTCACTATTGAGGGAACGACGATTATCAATCATATAAACTGTTCCATATTTATAGACGGTACCAAATACGATGACAGCGAATTGTTCTACGAAGAAAGGATTAAATTATCACTACCAGTAATGAAAACATATCTATAAATGCAACACTGGAGGATTTAAGCCTAAGCAAAATAGTACTGCATCTTCAAGAGAATGAAGCTAAAATATTCCAAGTCAAGGAATCTACGATTAACCTTCGATTCCTAACCTACGCATCAAGTATCATCCTGGTCATCTTTATACTGTATGCTTTAGCAGTAAAGAAGAACATTACTTACCTGCCCAACCCTGTTACCTCAGTCAACTACGTTCCGTCTATTCCTTCGTTATGGCCGTCACTTCATTCAAGGGGGGGAGGAGTTACCACATCTACATCTACTTCCCCACCCCCTAAACCTCCACGCCAGAACCATTAGTTCGTTGTCCCGCATCTGACCACATCAGCAGTCTACGTCTACTTCCCCTACCCCTAAAAGCCTCCACACAGAGCCGCTAGTTCGTTGTCCTCTCATGTTGCAACAGTGTAGGCGGAAACAGCTCAGCAAAACGGAGGCATTCCCCAAATCCGCCGGGTCAGCAGATTCGCGATCACATAGCCAAACATAAAACATTATTCTTCTTTGTAATAAGTCAGTCTTTAGCGACACTCCAAAGGAGTTGGATCGAAATAAAACCACAAAACCTTAAATTGGAAATACTTTTAATTTAACTTGGGAAGAAACAGTAGAGACAAAGAGGATCAAAGGACCACTGAAGGAAGACTGGAAGGCTTCATCTGTTAATTCACGAGCATCCGGCCCAATGCTGGGTCAGCACGCCGGAATTATGTTTCATGCACTGAGCCAACTGTTCTAGTACGTTGGCTCGTGGTAACTTATATATCAATTGCTGGGGTTATATTTGAGTAGAGCTTGTGCTCTTTATTGTATAAAACGAATAGTCGATGTGTAGAATTTTTCCCACATGAGAGGGTATTGGTGTCTCCCTGATATCTTGTTTTTTAGGATGTCTGTCATATATATGGATTTCGATCATGTCCTGCAATTTGTTTTCTTAAGCCAACAGAGAGCCCTATCATGCTTGGCCCTGAGAATCTCTCTTATTTCCTCGACAACAAAAACGACTGTGACTCTTTTTTTGCAGTGCCAGAATTTCGCTGCCAGAATTTTCGCTTTGAACTACTTTGTCCTATATCATGGCTAGTGTGTGTAAGTTACAATGCAGTTTGAAATAGCGCAACAAAACGACAATGGTTCGTATCGGCAAATGCGTGCGGCCTAAATCGTTTCTCCAAGTTGCTTGCAAACACTTTTGCTGTGTCCTGTGCAGTTCGACATCAGGCCACCAGAAGGGCTTCTTATAGCAGATTTTTGAGAAGCCTAAGACTTAAACCTTTTCGTTATTTTCCGCATAGAGAATTTTGAGGAGGAGTCGGTATGTTCTCTAAAATGTTGTCTATCTGGTTTTCTGTTGGCCAGCACTTTATGAAGCCGATTCGATAGCCTTCTGTAGATCTGTTGGGTACGAACATCGCCTGTTCTTTCAAATTCTTTTCTGACAACAAGTTTTTTTGGCAAATCTACAGAAATTTACAAGATATATAAAAATGATATATCACAACATTTTTCGAAAGTGTGGGCGTAACATTTTTAGGCGGCTTGTGAACGTTGGAGAGGGCGTGGCAAAAAGTTTTTTTCGCAAATCTATAGTTATTTATAAGTGAAAAAATATCAGAACTTTCTTTAAAAGTGTGGGCGTGACAGTTTTGGGCGGTTTGTGGGCGTTGGAGTGGGCGTGGCAAAACCATTTATTGACAAATCTATAGAAATATTCAAGATACAAGAAATATTCAATAAGGAAAAAATAACACAACATTTTTCAAAATTATGGGAGTTACAGTTTTGGGCGGTTTGTGGGCGTGCCAAAAAATGTTTTGGAAAATCTCTAGAAATTAACAAACTACATTAAAAAAGAAAAAATATTACAACATTTTTCAAAACTGTGGGCTTGACAGTTTTGGACGGTTTGTGGGCGTTAAAGTGGGCGTGGCAAAATTTGGAAACAAGCTTGCACTGCGTCTAAGTCTCTGGAAGCTGCGTGCTTACTCTCAACATAAGCTTTTGTAGTTCCTGATATCGAGGCGTTCATACGGACAGACGGACGTACATACGGACATGGCCAGATCGATTCCTGATCAAGAATATATATACTTTATATGGTCGGAAACGTTTCCTTCTGTCGATTACATACTTATCAACGAATCTAGTATACCCTTTTACTCTATATAAAAAAAATGTATATGATTTGAATATAACGACCTTATCTGGTCTGGCATTACTTTATTATTAAAAATGCATAGTTTTTTTTAGGATTTCGAAAAACAAACACCTAACTATAGCCTTACAACATGAATTTCGACCTAAGAAAATTTAATAACTTTATTATTCAAAATAGTCCTATCATTTGCGTAGTTTTTTTTAGGAGTTCGAAAAACAAACAACTAACTGTAAACCTTAACATTTAAGTACTCTTCGACCAAAGGATATGTACTAACGAACTCATCTGGTCTGGCATTCTTTATTATTCAAAATGCATAGTGTTTTTTAGGATTTCGAAAAACAAACACCTAGCCCTTAAGTAACTATTAGATTATAGTCATATTATGCCGAGGTTAAGGGAAATACAAAATTACAAATTTCCACTATTTTTAACGAGACAATTTACTTAAGTGACAAGTGAAGACGGAAGTATAGTTCTTGTTGTAACAGAACTTGGTCTTTTGGTATTAGTGGAGAGCTAGCACAACAGGATTCTTCTTATCCTGTTGGATGACAACAGGAGTCTCTTATTGAACATTACGAAGGAGTCGGAAACGCAAAGCCCGTTAAACAGAGGTTATATCCAGTCAATCGGGCAGTAGAGAATATTCTTTATGCAGAAATATATTGTGTGCTGCAATTAAATGTTATTCAGCCTTCCGTAAGCCCATGGAGTTCTCCAATGCGTCCGGTTGCCAAACTTAATAAAATTCGACTTTTCCTGGATGCACGTAGGCTTAACGAGGCTACTAAAAAGGATGCCTCAGAATCATATCCAAGTTCGACTTACAGCTTCGCAATGAATGGAAAATTTTAAATGCATTCACGGTGCCTGGGCGACCGTTATACCAGTTTAAAGTTATGCCGTTCGGGCTATGTAATCCTACAATGTGTCGCTTAATGGATCACATCATACCAACAAATCTGCGTAATTGTCTCTTTGGCTACTTAGACGATCTTTGTCTCTTTATTGACTCATTTGTCAGTATTGAATCGATTGGGCGAGGAATTACGCAAAGCCAATCTTACTCTACATGTGGACAAAAGCCCGTTTGGAGTATTAAGCATCAATTATTTGGGGTACGTCATTGGTAGTGGAGGTATTTGTACTGACCCAGTAAAAATATCGCGTATAGTAAATTGGCAGGCTCCCAAAAATCTGAAGCAAGTAAGGGGATTTCTTGGAGTTTGTTTTTGTGTTTGTTTAAATCCTCCTATGCCGAAATGCTGAAGACCATAGAGAAGCTACGGATGAGCGGATAGCCAAGCTATGGATGAGCATTGCCCCATCGTATCGACCGTTTCAACGGCTATATATTAACCTGGTCGGACCCTATCCTCGTAGTAAACAAAGACACGTTAGATTGCTAATAGTAGTAGACCACCTGAGCGCATATCCTTCGCTACGGAACTAACAAAATGTACGTCAACGGCAGTAATAGATTTCCTTTTAAAACAGGCATGTAGGCGTTCCCGAAACGACAATGAAGCTAATTTTAAAGCTTGTGATTTTCTTACTGAATTAGGCTTAAACCACGTATTTTCCGCTTTATACTCCCGACAAAGTAATGCGGTCTTTTATCTGATATCCGAACTTACTTAAAAACCGACTTAACCGACTGGGACTGGAATATTACTAACATTTCATGTTCCTTAAGATCAGCTTTTCATAAATCGTTAGAATGCTCCCCATACCGTGCTGTATTCGAATTGGATCTGATTATAAGCTGCTAAAGAACTTACCCGTATTAGAATAACCGATACTAACCCATTTCTCGATCGTATAATTTAGCCCTTAATCGAAAAAATATTCAGGTCAATATTCGTCGGGGCATGATGGCAATGTGCGGCAATATAACCTGCGCCCAAAACCACTTTTCTTTAAGGACATGAAGTATTTCGTCGGAATTTTGCCCAGACGACTCAAAATTAAAAAGAAACTTGGGAATTGTTATTACCAGCTTGAGAATCTACAAGAAAAAGAAATATTTGCCCAAGTACAAACCAGAACTTTGATCTAGGTAGGGTTTAGTTCAGTATGTGGGTATACGTTACCACTTACTAGCATTGCCCGAATTGTGCAAAAACAAACTGTACAAAAATTCTAAGTGGCATCTATGTTTTTCTCGGGGGTCGCCTCGCCTTGGAGCCCGAACCAAGTGCTACGCAAAACCTCCTCGGAGGAAAACAGGCAGTAAATCTCGCCAAGAAGTTTCCTTTATCAGGTATGATTGGTAAAATTGATTAATTCGAAAAGACCTAATTGGAATCGGAAATTAAAACCTTAAAAAAAAACATTTATTTGGCTAGATTCATGATAAATTGCCCTAAACCTTTTCTTTTTTATTTTATGATGCTTATATGACCAAAATAAATAAAATACAAATGTATAGATGCCACTTATTTTGTTCATTTTAAACTTCTGCTCTGAAAACGATTGAATGTACAAAATTAACAAGGACAAATTTATATCAGGTACAAAAAATTTAAAATAAGCAATACTTTGGGGCTCACTAAAGCTATATACGCGAAAAGATATTTGATATCTCCCTTCCGCCTTTTTGTATTTTGAATTTCGCGGCTATGTACAAAGCGCTACAGAGCTCGTATCTGGCAATACTATACATAATTTGAAAGGTCTTGACATAACCTACAAAACGACGCTATGCATGATTAGTTTGGATATTGCGTTCAACAGTTATAGACGTGTAAACATGGAGTTCACTAACGCCGAAATTCGCGCTATTTTAAAGTTTTCCTTCGTTAAAGGCAAATCCGCCAGAGAAACGTTCCGTGAGATTAATGGTGTTTTGGGGGATGGTACTCTATCACTTCGAACCGCGGAGGAATGGTTTCGACGATTCAGAGCCGGCGAAAACGACACCATGGATAAGCCAGCCGGCGGAAGACCTGTGACGACAAATACCGATCAAATCATGGAATACATCGAGTTAGACCGGCATGTGGCATCTCGTGACATCGCCCAGGAGATGGGAGTTAGTCACCAAACCATTTTAAACCATCTGCAGAAGGCTGGATACAAAAAAAAGCTTGATGTTTGGGTGCCGCATGATTTGACGCAAAAAAACCTTCTGGACCGAATCAACGCCTGCGATATGCTGCTGAAACGGAACGAACTCGACCCATTCTTGAAGCGGATGGTGACTGGCGACGAAAAATGGATCACATACGACAATATCAAGCGAAAACGGTCGTGGTCGAAGGCCGGTGAATCGTCCCAAACAGTGGCCAAGCCGGGATTGACGGCCAGGAAGGTTTTGCTGTGTGTTTGGTGGGATTGGAAGGGAATCATCCACTATGAGCTGCTCCCATATGGCCAGACGCTTAATTCTACCATCTACTGCGAACAACTGGACCGCTTGAAGCAGGCGATCGACCAGAAGCGTCCAGAATTGGCCAACAGGAAGGGTGTAGTGTTCCACCAGGACAACGCCAGACCACACACTTCGTTGATGACTCGTCAGAAGCTAAGGGAGCTCGGATGGGAGGTTTTATCGCATCCACCATATAGCCCGGACATAGCGCCAAGTGATTACCACCTGTTCCTGTCCATGGCGAATGCCCTTGGTGGTGTAAAGTTGAACTCAAAAGAGGCTTGTGAAAAGTGGCTGTTCGAGGCTGTAGGAGGGGGGCTTCTACGAGGGAGGTATTATGAAGTTGCCATTTAGATGGAAACAGATTATCGAACAAAACGGCGCATATTTGAACTAAATCCGATCACTGTAACACTTTTTATAAGGCATTGAATAAAGAGCAAAAAAGCGGGAGGGAGATATTTTCCAACCTATTATAAGAGCAACAAAAACTACATTAAGTTTCTATCAGTCTGATGAGCGAAACTAACGGTAAGGACGATTAAATAGGTACATATATATTTCAAGGCATTTCTATTGCACAGCAAAATAGCTCTTTATGACATATCTATTTGAAATTATAATTGTAAATATAAAATATTTAATATATTTGTATATCACTAGCTTAGAGTTTGTAACGCTAACTTTCGGTTAGCATTATTTCTTGTGGTTTCTTTCGGTTTATAGTTAAGTAAGTAAATAATTACAGTTTATTGATCTTTATTTTGTAGATTGCAAGCGACCGTTTATTGTAATTGTTCATTTGAAAACTAAAGCTAAGATACAAAATATTTCCCTAAGTCCCTAGCAATCAAGTGTGGGCGTCGGCAGCGTCGCAGAAGGCGTCGGCAGCGGATCAGTGGTCGTCAGCGGCTACGCGGCGGAGAAGTGCATATGATCGCACTTTTAGCTGGTCGTTGACAGTGGAAAGAATGCAGACCTTTGGTCAGCATTTTGGGCACTTGTGTTTACCCAGAAATGATGTTGAAATATATGGACAATTCTCGTTGTTCCTATCTGTATCTGTCCTATCCCGTTGTAAATCGTCACAGTCTGTGCGTCGGTGTAGTTAGTTATTTCAATGAGTCCGTTTGTCAATGCGACCACAGTAAGTATCCTGAAAGTAATCATGATCTGATGTTACTTTTGTGCACTATTTTTCCTGACTCTGTTAGTATTGTAGTATTCCTATCTTGCTTAACTATTTCTTTCCTAAATCTGTTTGATAGCTTAGATCCTAATCTTGTATTAACCCTAACTAAAATTTCTTGGCCCTTGATGTAGGTCTTTATGGGCTTTCTTGTCCGGTTGTAATTTTTAATGTCAGTTTACCGTACTCTGCTTTATAGAGCTCAATGCCCAGCTGGTCTGTCAACATGAATTTGATAGAAGCTGAGTTGAGGGACTTTTCGTTGTCCATTACTATTAGTTTGGGCACTCCATAATAGAATACGATATCTCTTAAGGGTTTTCTAATGTCCTCTACAGCTTTCGAATTAATGAGTCTTCCCAGAGCCAGCTTGGAGAATTTGTCGATTGCTGTGAGAACCAGATATCGTTCTGTCGAGTAGATGTCGACATGAATAATTTGTCCGGGGTATTCTGGCAAGGGAGTTTCTCTGATTTCCGTATGAGTGGGGTGTCTGTCATATTTAGAGGTCTTACACACCAAACACTGACTCACGATAGCTGAAACTTTTTTCCTCATTTTAGGAAAATACACTCTTTCAGACAGCTGAGCTTTATTTTCCAAAGCGTTTCTGTGTGCTCTGTTGTGTGTCCTAAGTATTTCTTCCTCCTGTTCGGGTTCGGTAACAAGGTCTTTGACCTCAGTCTGAGTGAATCTAATCTTGAAACCCTTAAAGTGGATGGGGTAGAGGATTTGTATTTTCCCCATTACATCCTTGGATGTGAAAATTCCGTTTATCACGGATGGGTTCAAATCTGACAAGAGGCTATCAGGTGTGAACAATTTACGATCCACTAAATGCCTATGGAATGTCGGGAATGGAATGCTAAATGAGTAATTCTCTGACTCGGATTTCCTGAAGAAAATTTGATTTTTGAATGCATTTATGGGGCTTCAACGCTAGGTATCAACCCATGTCTCGGACTGTCAGAGCTGTGCATTGTTGAGGTTACCGAGTTTATTTGCGCGGCTGTCGGTCCTCTGGACAGAGCGTCTGCCACAGCGTTTTCTTTGCCTGGTTTATATAGAATTTCATAGTCGTATTCCTCGAGGTATGACTTCCATCTTTTGATCCTCGCATTTCCATTCCAGCTGCTGAGGAAATGGGTCAGAGGCTGATGGTCAGTAAAGATTTTCACCTTTGCTTTACCGTAAAGGTAAATTTTGAGCTTTTTTAGAGCCCAGATAATGGCTAGCATTTCTTTCTCATTTGTGGCGTAGTTTTCCTCTGCCTTCGAGAGTGTTCTCGATAAGAATGAAATGGGTCTGTTTTCTTGTGAAAGAACAGCACCCACTGCGAAATTGGAAGCGTCCGTAGTTAGGTGAAATTCTTTTTTAAAATCTGGGTAGTGGAGTATCACGTCTGGGGAAATCAAACTGCTCTTCAATTTCTTGAAGGCATCCATTGCTTCGTTATTAAGGGAGAGGGATTTTTTTGACGATAATGTCTTGGAAATTCGTCCATCCTCCCCTCTCAAAAGCGAGCTAAGTGGTTTTGCCAACTTAGCGTAGTTGGGAATAAATCTCCTGTAATATCCGGATAATCCTAAGAATGATCTCAGTTCTTTGAGTGTTTTTGGAATTGGGAAGTCTGAAATTGCCTGTACTTTGATTGGATTGGTTTCTATGCCCTCGTCGGACAAGACGAATCCCAGGAATTCTACTTTCCTCTTTATAAACTCGCATTTGTCCAACTGACATTTCATGTTGGCTAGTTGCAAGGTCTTGAAAATTATGTCCAGGTTTTTGTAATGGGTTTCATCATCTTTGCTAAAGATAATGATATCGTCGATATAGATGAAACATATTTTGCCAATATGCTCATGAAGGATATCGTCGAGTGCGCGTTGGAATATTGATGGTGCATTTTTCAGACCGAATGGGAGTCGAGTGAATTCGTATTTTCCATGATTTATGGAGAAGGCGGTCTTTTCGATATCGGAGTCTTTTAGTGGGATCTGGTGAAACCCACTTTTAAGATCGAGCACCGAGAAAACTTTGTTGTCACCAAGTTGGGCTAAAACCTCGTTAATATCGGGGATGTTACCATATTGAGTTTTCGGTAATCAATCACGACTCTGTATTTCTTTTTACCAGAGGAGTCGAGTTTTTTTGGCACAATCCACACTGGTGAATTGTAGGGTGACCTTGATGGTCGAATTATTCCGTCGCGCAAAAGCTCCGCTATTTGTTTATTGACTTCATTTTTTAGGGACATCGGGTACTGATAAAACTTCGAATACACAGGTGTATCCGATGTGGTTCGAATTGCTGCCTTTACATTTGTTGTGAAGGTCAGTTTTTGGTTTGGGTCTGCGAAGAGACCTGGATAATTATTAATTACCCGATTCAGTTTTTCTTTTTGGTTTTGTCCCAAGTGATCTATTCTGGGGCTGATTGTATTAACAGCCTCGAACCTTCGTTTCTTGATAGCAATTTCCTAGTGTCATGGTCAAATTTCCTAAATCTATCTGTGCTCCCATTTCTTTCAGGGTGTCTTTGCAGAGAATTGCGTCGAATGTCGTAAGAGATGTTAATAGGAAAAATTTTATTTCCCAGTCAAAAAGGTCTGTTCTCTTGTAGTGTGTTATTTTCATATCGCCACCCGGAGTGGCAGCTATGAAAGGCTTGTTATTTGGTATTGCATTCGACACCAGTTTGGGCTGAATATAATTTTTGTTGGAGCCCGTGTCGATCAACACCTTTAGAACCTTTCCACTCCTCACTCTACATTCGAAGTATGGCAGTGAGGAGTCTTCTAATCTAAAAAATGCAACACTTGTTGTTGCTCATCGTCATTTAAGTAGTCCGTCAGTTCGTTGCAATATTAGTCCATGGTGCCATTTATGTCGTTCTGGGTTTCATATTCTTGCATCGACCGTTGATAGTCTGTCATGCTTGAACTGGGCCCAGCTATTATGACACTTGGCTGTCCCATGCCAATAGTTTGGATATTATAATTTCTTTGTCTTTTGTTTATGTCTGTAGTCTGTCCGCTCGGTCGTTTGCCGGCGTCAAAATGTGGTCTGTTCATATAATTGACATTTCTCGTCTGTATACTGCGGTCCACGTCTATTGGTTCTGGTCTTGGCTGCGGTTTGCCCGCGGAGGGGCGGGGTGGGGCATTATATTGTTGCCATTGTTGTTGATAATTTTGTCGGGGTGCGGCGAACGGTGCATTACCGAAATTGAGCATGTGTTGTCTTGGCGCAGCGAATGGCTGACCTAAGTGTTGTGGTGGTCCCCTCATGAAGTTTCGTGGAGGGACCGGTGGAATCTGTCGATGGCCAAAGGCATTCGCCGGCTGGAAATTGCGGGGTGCCGGTATGGGTTTTTCGTTTACCCTGAAGCTCGACTGTTGCCCCTTATTTGCCGCATGGTTTGATCTGTATGTTTGGTTTTCAAGTTTTAAGCAATAATGCAAAGCTGAAGGGAGATCGGCTGGCTCCTTTATAGCCAAGAGGCGAGGTAAGTCTCCTCGAAGACCTCTAATAAATATGTCCAGAGCTTTATCTCTGTACATTTTTGTAATGAAATGCTCGGATTCTCGGGTCATTTGCATGCAGCTAAGCTTATTTAAAATAAGCGAGAGATTTTTATTGTAATTCTTCATTTGAAAACTAAAGCTAAGATACAAAATATTTCCCTAAGTCCCTAGCAATCAAGTGTGGGCGTCGGCAGCGTCGCAGCAGGCGTCGGCAGCGAATCAGTGGTCGTAAGCGGCTACGCGGCGGAGAAGTGCAGATGATCGCACTTTTAGCTGGTCGTTGAAAGAATGCAGACCTTTGGTCAGCATTTTGGGCACTTGTGTTTACCCAGAAATGATGTTGAAATATAAGATGTGGGACAATAACTAGTATAAAGAAGCTGAAGATGGGAAAAGAATTTGACTGCAGTGTCAGATAATCAAGAATTCTTGTCAAAAGAATTTTTAAGTGCGGCTGTGCTTAAGTATTTACTCGGTAAGTACATATAATTCATAATATTTTATTTAAGCGACAGTTTATTCTTATGTATAAAAAGTACATATTATAAAATAGTATTTTTCTATTTATGCAGGGTGTCGTAACTGCCTGCGCTTTTACTCTCACTGCACATTTCCCACTCCGCATTAGTTGGTTTATGTATTGGATTGTAGACAACATTTCTCTGCGCCTTGAAGCTGAGGGCCAGATAAATGTTTTATCCCCAGTCGCAGTCTTAATTTGGCCGGCAGGCCGTTGTCTTCTGTCGTTGACTTTATGAAGATTATGTTGGAAGGGGAACTGCCTTCCATAATCTGCTGGCCTAGAGATAAATATAAATATATATAATTCATTTGCAATTCATGCACTGAAGCATATGCCGAGCATATACACAGTATAACCAATACACACCACACTACCCATTATGTACCCAAACAATACTAGATTAGAACCAGACTGTAATATAAATACAGAATATTATCGGGACAAATCACCCACTGGTAGCACTAGTATCCAAGAGCTAATGCATTTGAATCCAAGAGAAATGCAGATAACTCCTAAGCTCCCTCTAAATCCTAAAATCCAAAGTCCATATTTGAATAGCTCGAACCCGTGGCTTTAACGTCAATCAATCTAGATCAATAGGATGAGTTCAGATGATGAGACCTAAATTAAGAAGGTCGGTGTTCTTCATAATAAAGTGTTGTAATTATTCAGTTAATAAAAATTATTTTTTTGGCTTATGGATATTACAAACATATAATTTATAGGATAGGCTAAACAAGTAGCTAACCTGACTAGCGAATTAAAACAGTGATTTCTAAATTAAATGGATCCGCAAAAGATGATACGTGCGTGTAGATTTCTAAAACAAAAATCCCGTGTGGTCAGATAAACTGGAAATTAACTAAGAAAAATCCGGTGCGGTCGGAAACAAAATTTTATTAAAATTTTTAATTTTGGGAGTTTAAATAAACCAAATCAAATAACATTTTAAAACTCTGTGCATCAAGAAATTTACAAAGACTACAATATGGCAGTTCTTAGGTAGGTAGAATTACTCGGTTATCCACATCTAATAATCGAAATCCGTCAATTGCTAATTCATTTGTGGGGATTATATAAGAATAAAATTCAATATTATTAAAATCTGAATATTCATAACTTCAGAAATATATTCATGTAATGCTCAACCACATAACATATACCTACACAACATATACCAGCCACTTTATATATTCTCTTACTTAGCAACAATAGAACATAGAACGAAGAGTGCCTTAGCACATAAGATAAAAAGATAAACAATTATTAAATTCCATAAGAACCTCAACTTCTTGGTGACAATAACAAATTCGGCCGATGTAAACAATTTAACATAAACATCCGCAGTCTTATTCGTTATTTCCACTTGAAGGGTGAAAACTGCTTACACAGCTTAAAGGGTCAAAACTTTCCACGTAGCTCAAATTCGGGTGATCGGTATCCATGCGCAATCCACTCAGGAGAGCGGAGGAGGAGTAACATAAATGAGAGCTCAATATGAAAAAGTAAATAAGCTCAGCCAAGGGTTTGCTAAGCGTCGGCTTTGCAAATTAGATGTAGATTTTATTCATACTTCAATTGTGTTAGACGTGAATTTGTCTCCGACATTCGCTTAGGGTTTTAATTAAAAAAAAATTTTTTTTTATGAACCAACAAACCGCGAAGTTGTAATTGGAGAATCCTGAGACAAGTGCGTAGGCGTAGGCGCCGATCTCGAAAGTTAATTATTTTAGTTGGCTCGCCAAGTGGTCGAATGCAAATGATTAGGCGACGAGAGAATATGTTTATAAAGGCGAGAAGTGTCTATGTTTATGGTATGCGATCTATGAGAAAGGGTAGCTTTGGAGGGCTCTCGTCCTTTGATTACATTTTGTGCTTAGACTTAGATATTTTGTGTTTATACATTAATGTGTGTAAATTATATAAGTTCCTGTTAGGTCCAGCGTTATGTTATTTCCAGTAGGTCCAGCGATCTTCCTTCTTTAGCTGAGGTTCGTCTTAGACACTGTTTATGGAGATTATGTTGGAGGGCTTGACTTCGCCCCCTTAGTTATTATCACTAGCCTTGTGGCGATAGCGATTTGATTGTAAATAAGAACAATTGTGTTTAACGGCAATGAGCCGGAGCAAGCTGTGGTTTATTTGGTCACAAGATTTGAACTAAGTAGAAGACAATATTGAAAACTAAGTTTACCCTCGAGCAATGCATCGCGCCACCACAAGTCGGCAAGCCGACTCAGCATTTCTTGCAGCGTGAAGCAACACTCCCGATAGGAAGTGTCAGCTTTCCGCTGCCAGGCGTTCTTCGCGTGGAGCGCTGAACCCAACTCTGGCGCGTCAGCATTGTTTATACAAAGCTACTTAGTTGCTACGAAGCAATACATTGTTAGTTGTTAACTACTCCCCCCTCAAGTTTATGACCGTCCTCGGTCATGTTGAAAGTGTCGATGGTGCGCTGTATCTCCCTGGAGGCTCGTCTTCTCCTTAATGCCAGATAAAGGACGAAAGAGCCAATCAAGCCGAAGTTTAGGACCACACCAGCCACGAACCAGAGTCTGGGTGAGCCTTCAGATTCCACATCATTCATAAGGTTTTGGATGGAATGTAGGTTTTCGTTACTCATCCTGTGTAACAGGGGGATGCTGAGCACAGGGTCGTGGCCGACGATGCTAAGTAGTGGTGAACGCACAATGCCTGGCTGCTTGCTTAGTGTTTTCCGTAGATTTACGAATTCGGAGCCGTTGATGGTTGCCGTCCGCTCGAAGGTTACCAGGTAGGTTCCCTCTATCAGTGTTTCGGGGCTGCCATCAGTGCTAACGTGAGCTACGGCCTCGTTGATAATCACAACGCCGTCATCTACGGGGTTTACTTCTCGCAAGTGGCTGGGTTGAGTGTGGCATTGAGCGGCGTTTCCAGCATGGAGTGAGCGCACGCAAGTTTCGCGCCGAGACCGCTCGCAGAACGTGAAGTGTGTGGTATCTGTGCATCCGGTGACATGTTCGCATTCGGCCAGTGTGTCTTCGTCGAGGCGCAAGATGGTGTGTTGGTGAGATACAGGGTAGACGGCGACTTTCTTGCAACTGAACTTGACTCTAGGATAGGCAATTAAAATATGAATGCTATTCTCGGACTGGAGGACCCTGATCTTAGATGCTTCTATTAAGCTGACAATTGGGGTATCCTGTTCTACAAGAGACTTCAAGTCGGCATGATCAAGAATTGTGGGATTTATAATGTTTGATTTGGCCAAAGTAATAGTGAGAATTAAATTTTGAATTTCTGTAGACAGCATCCTATTTCTTGCCAGTAGTGCTTCATATAAGTGTGGAGTGTCAACCAAGTCGCCTTTACGGGCATTGATCACCTTATTGATGGTGTCAGTTAACTTATTTATCTGTTTCTGGGTTTCGGAGTTTATAGCTATCTGCCTGGAATTAGATTCTACTAGTTGGGCCTCTGTGATCTTAATTTTTAAAAGGTCCGTGGCATCGGGAGTACCCGCCACCACTTTTAAGGCTGTACCTAAGAAATCAAGACTCCTAGCTATCCTATGGTGGACTTTGAGAACGGACAACAAGGTTCTAAGATGGTCAGTATCGACCTCTAGCAACTTACGCATATGTGAATGGGGAAAGGACTCGGACAGTTTCTGTGTTTCATCTATCATACTAACGTACTCGGAAAGGTTACTCGAATGTTTCAAGAGGTCACGCTGTTCAAACACCAGCACATCCCCATCTAACACAGGAATGTAGTTGGCATGCGAAAAGTCGGTGATCCGAGCATTCGCTACTACCAAGGACATGAACATCATGAGGGTGAACCTGAAAATTAAAGACAAGGTGATACTACAGTGCTCGGGTTTTTTCTTAACATAACTTACTACCTAACTGTAGAGGGAATGCCTACTTGAGGTTGTCCTTGTGGACCACCCTCCCCTTAATAAGAACAGACGTTCCCAGGTCTGTCTGCACTTTTTGCTCGGTGCATAGTGGAGTTAGCTTATTTCCTAACCTCTTGTTGTTTTTTACAAACACGTGTTCTCCCACCTCAAACACGCGGTTTTGCCGGGAAGGGTTGCTTCTTCCGATGCTGTCTTGCTGAGCCTTTACTAATCTTGCCTTGATTTCTAGGCAGCGCTCGTGGGCCCCTGGGTGAACCACCTCAATTGGTCTCTCACGAGTAACTGAGTGCACGGTTTTGTTATATTCTATCGTTGCCCTCAAGATTAGTTCTACTGTGTCATTCGTTTTTTTTGTCCAACTTCAGGCACCTGGCGATTTCTGCCAATGTGCTGTGGAACCGTTCAACTTGGCCATTGGACGAGCTGTGGAGCGGGGGCGCATTTACTATGTCAATGCCGAAGCTGTTCTTGAGCATTGAGATGACAGTTTCTGAGTTAAATGCGGGCTCATTGTCACAATAGACCGTTTTGATATTGGGGAACAGGTTAATAATCTGTAACAGGGGTGCTGTGATGTCCACTATTGTTCTAGACACCACTGGTTGCACTATTGCATATTTAGAAAATTTGTCAATACACGTCAGGAATAGCTTCCTGTCGGTTGAGAATATGTCAATATGCACCATCTCACCTGTATAGCTGGGTATGGGCGTTTCCCCGAGCTCTTGCTTTTTCGGGTGCCTGTCGTACTTTGCTTGGGTGCAGACCCTACAATTAGCTACTACTTCTTTAGCTAAACTGCCCATTTTGGGAAAGTAATAATCCCGAAGGACTTGTTTAATGTTTTCCTGTGCGGCTCTGTGAGCACGGTTGTGCTCAGCAGTGACGATTTCGATCTGTTCGTTTTTGTCGGTTATGTCTAACACGACATTCTTACAGTGACGAAATTGGGTGGCTGGAAAGTGGGAAATGAGGTCGTGTTGGAAGCTTGCCAGAGTGGGCAGGTCGCAGTGAATAGCGTTCACAACGTCAGGGTTTACCACCTCCTTAAGTGTTTTTAATAGCCAACTTTTATCAGTAAAGCTGATCAAGTGACGAGATTTGCTTCGAAAGAGCACCAGGTTCCGTTTGAGCGGAAAACGTGCTGCCTCCAGAATGATCTGGTTCCTGAAGCAATTTAACGGTTTGTCCGTTGTCTCGACCGAGTAGGTCAGGGAGAGCTCACTGTGAATGGTCGCAGCGTCCGATTGGGGTTCGTTTTGTAAGGCATTCAGATTCTGCCTAGAGAGGGCGTCTGCCACGAAATTTTCTTTGCCAGGTTTGTAGAAAACCTTGGCATTATGCTGGTCTATGTACGATTTCCACCTCTTTATTTTGGCATTCGTGTTCCTGTCGGCAACAGCGAACGTGAGGGGTTGATGGTCGGTAAAAATATTAATTTCCCTAGAGCCATACAGGAAGTTCTGCAACTTACCTAGAGCCCATACAATCGCCAGCAACTCCCTTTCGTTTGTGGCGTAGTTCTGCTCGGGCTGTTTAAGGGTACGCGATATCATGGTAATTGGCCTGCCCTCCTGGGATAGGACTGCACCGATACCACTTGCCGAAGCATCTGTAGTAAGGTCAAAAGGCTTTTTAAAGTCGGGGTATTTGAGTATGACATCCTCGGATGCTAGTATGTTTCGCAGCCTTTGGAATGCGTTGCGTTGAGTTTCATTAAACTCAACAGGAATTTTTTTAGACATGTGTTTGCTCACCGAACCATTTTCCCCTTTTAGGATATCAGTGATCGGGCGGGCTATGGCAGCAAAGTCTTTGATGAAGACTCTGTAGTAGCTGGCTAAACCAAGGAAGGACCTAACCTTGTAAACGCTATCTGGTTCAGGGTACTCCTGAATGGTCTTCACCTTCTCTGGATCGGATTTAGTTCCGTCCTTACTGACAATAAAGCCGAGGTATTCTACACTCTCTTTAAAGAATCTAGTTTTCTCCTGGCTTACTCTCATGTTGGCATCGATTAGGCATTTTAACACCGTATCGATGTGGCGGACATGGTCGTCCTCATTTTCTGAGAAAATTATTACGTCATCTACATAGACGTAACATATTTTCCCAATTTGCTCTCTTAGCACATCGTCTAAGGCTCTTTGAAAAATGCTGCTTGCATTCCTCAAGCCGAACGGTAAACGGCAAAACTCGTATTTACCGCCGTTTACCGAGAACGACGTCTTCTCACGGTCATGTTCCGCGAGGTAAATTTGGTGATACCCTGATTTAAGATCAAGGGTAGTGAAGAATTTTGCCTTTCCCAGATTCGCTAGAATCATGGGAATGCTAGGCATAGGGTAACGGTCCGGGATAGTGCGCTCATTGAGCTTCCTGAAGTCTATTACCAACCTCTTGTTCGGGTTACCGAACGCGTCAGTGCCCTTTTTGTCAACAACCCACGTCGGGCTGTTATATGGGGACCTTGATGGCCTGATAATGCCATCCTTTAGCAATTGTTTGACTTCGTTATTCACGAAGTCAGAAACACCCATGGGGTTTGGGTAGGCTCTCGAGTACACCGGTTCGTTGTCTACTGTCCGAATTGTGGCAGTGACAGCGGTGTTGAAAGGGAGAGCTTCGTGTGAAGTAGAGAAGGCTTTTTTCCTTCTCAGAATTGTGTCCTTGAACTCCTTTTTAATGGAGGCAGGCACCACAATGTCATTCACATCCGTGAAGTTCACGCTAGGGCAGCTGAAAAAATGAAGTTTTTCACAAATGCCCTGGTACTCTAAAGACTCCTCAGCTAGGTTCAACTTGACTCCGGCCTGTGTTAACAGGTCTAAGCCTATAATAGCGTCGAACGAGTTAATGGAATTCAATAGGAAGAATGGAGAGTTGTGCTTGAAGACCTTCAAAAAGCACTTTTGTTTGATTTCGGTGGAGCCATGTATAGAGCTCACCGAGAACGGACTGGCGACCGGCCTTACATTTTTTAGCTCCTTTACGGGCTTAATGTAATTTTTTGCCGCGCCGGTGTCAATTAACATCTTTAACCCAGCCAACCGTCGTTCAATGAACGGCAACCGGGAGCGCCCCCTAAAAAATTCAATGAGTCATCGCTTGGAGCGTACTCATTGTCACTATCAATTTCGTCAACGGCAGCCTTTGCTGCCTTCTCATACTCCTGCTTGGGGTCTTTTGTCCTCGAGTCATTGGTTTTGGGGGTCTCTTGGACAACGTTGTTCAAGCGTTGACGTCTCGGCCCTGTGGAACGGTCCGAAGAATTTCTCCTCTTAGAGGCATTGGACTCATTGGGTTTATTCCTATTATACTCAGTGCGCTGCCTGAACTTGGAGGACTGGTCGACCTCCATAGGTTGAGGTGCCTGCGCCTGGTTGTCATTGTTGGTCTAACCATTACCATTACCCTTTTGTCGCCTGACAAAGTGTGGGTTTCTGTCGTGGCCCTGTTCCTCTTTGTTGTCTTTTCCCTGTCTATTCTGGAAGCGGCCTTTGCCGTTTCCAGACGTCTGCGCACGTTCCTCTACGGCCTTGGCGTAGGAAGTGGCGAACATGCTCCTTTCAATGCTTGCTTCTGCTTCTCTGGCCAGGGCCAGGGCAGATGGCAAGTCTTTAGGTTGAGCCGGGAAAACCACAGCTCTGAGGGACTTTTTAAGGCCCGAGATGAAAGCATGGAGGGCATCGGCCCTAACCTCCGCGTTGAGCAAGTCAGCGCCCTCTTGTTCGTGTGACATCACAATCTTATTGGTGACGAGCGTTAGCTTCTTCTCGACTTCGTCATAGTACTGCATCAATGGCAGGTCCCCTTGCCTAACCATCTCCAGTCCCTGCCTCAGTAGGCGTAGGGAAGTCTTATCTGAATACGTGCAGTCTAACCTGGCCAAAATGGCATCGAAATTTAGCACAGTGTTGTGAGACACGAGCAAGGCCCCAGCTGCGCCTCTGATTTTGTTTCGTAAGATAGCTACAGCTTGGTAATGCGCACTACTGCCATTATACGGCTTGAATAGGTCATAAGCGTATATGGCCGACTGTCTCCAGGCCACATACTCGTCTTGGGTGCCAGAGAACTCTGGCACGGACTTGATTATGTCTAATGGTAAGTCACACCTAACCTCAGGGTTCACCGTAACCTTCTCGTACGTGATGATTTGCGGTGCTTCCACCTGCAAACTCTGTACCCGCTCAGCTAAGATGTTTATTTGTGATTGAAACTGGGTCTGTTGCTGTGCCAATGCCTGTCTGACGGCATTGTCGACAAGTGCTTGGATCTGAGCTGGATCCATGGTGTTGTTTATAGGGGGGCTAGCTGACGGCTGATCTACTATCGGGCTTGCTTGTTCCTCCCCCCAACTGTCCTCACTATCGTATTCAACCTTTATGTCTCTATAAGTATCTGCCCAACTCATCGGTTGGTTGATACAACACAAATATGTATTTTCGCCGAGCAAAAATGATCGGCTTATTATGTATGACAGGAAAAGGTATGCAATATAATAATCTTTTATTGGGTATGCAACGAAAATTTGTTTCGTCAGAGTATGCAATATTTTTTATTAAAAGAGGGTATGCAATGTATTTTATTAAAAACGGGTATGCAATGAAAAATTATTTGGTTTCTCTAAAAAGTATGCAGCACTTATTTTTTGATAAGGTATGCAACAAATTTTTACTCTGCCGAAAATATGCAAAGTTTTTGCGATTAAATTCAACGCACACTTATTACGTGGCCAGATACACAACTTTTTTTTTTCACTAGTAAATTTCTTGATTGCGTCAAAGAAGTGTCTTGTAAAACTTACATGCTTTTCTAACTTAACTACCCTGTTTGTCGCCTGACAAAGTGTGTTAAATTAGATTGGTGGATTCAGATTGTTGGTTGGGCGCCAATTATATAAGTTCCTGTTAGGTCCAGCGTTATGTTATTTCCAGTAGGTCCAGCGATCTTCCTTCTTTAGCTGAGGTTCGTCTTAGACACTGTTTATGGAGATTATGTTGGAGGGCTTGACTTCGCCCCCTTAGTTATTATCACTAGCCTTGTGGCGATAGCGATTTGATTGTAAATAAGAACAATTGTGTTTAACGGCAATGAGCCGGAGCAAGCTGTGGTTTATTTGGTCACAAGATTTGAACTAAGTAGAAGACAATATTGAAAACTAAGTTTACCCTCGAGCAATGCATCGCGCCACCACAAGTCGGCAAGCCGACTCAGCATTTCTTGCAGCGTGAAGCAACACTCCCGATAGGAAGTGTCAGCTTTCCGCTGCCAGGCGTTCTTCGCGTGGAGCGCTGAACCCAACTCTGGCGCGTCAGCATTGTTTATACAAAGCTACTTAGTTGCTACGAAGCAATACATTGTTAGTTGTTAACTTGTATATGAGTTTATACTAGTTGCTTATAATTATCTTATGGGGAGTTGTGGGTGTAAGAATGGATATGTTACTTCCCCATCCTTAATAAAAAAGCCTGTTTTCAGGATCTTATTTTAGGGTACAATACAGGGGTATTTACGTGGGGTACAACGTTTTCTGTTTCAGGGTGTATAACTAGTATGATTAATGCTGTAAGTGTTATTTTTTGAAAGACATTATTCGTCTGAATGTGTGAAAGTATTCTAGTGGTTCAAGTTTCGTTAGGTTATCGCTTACATAGATAGTTTGAGTGTAATCTATCATTGTGTTGGTAATTAATATATCTTCTAATTGAACGGAACAATTAAATGTTTTTATCATGTTGTTACCTTCTATTATAATTTCTCTATAAATATTAGTTTGGCAATTATCTCCCTTCCGCCTTTTTGTCTTTTGAATTTCGCGGCTATGTACAAAGCGCTACAGAGCTGGTATCTGGCAATACTATACATAATTTGAAAGGTCCTGACATAACCCACAAAACGGCGCTATTCAACAGTTATAGACGTTCAACAGTTATAGACGTGTAAACATGGAGTTCACTAACGCCGAAACTCGCGCTATTTTAAAGTTTTCCTTCGTTAAAGGCAAATCCGCTAGAGAAACGTTCCGTGAGATTAATGGTGTTTTGGGGGATGGTACTCTATCACTTCGAACCGCGGAGGAATGGTTTCGACGATTCAGAGCCGGTGAAAACGACACCATGGATAAGCCAGCCGGCGGCATGTGGCATCTCGTGACATCGCCCAGGAGATGGGAGTTAGTCACCAAACCATTTTAAACCATCTGCAGAAGGCTGGATACAAAAAAAAGCTTGATGTTTGGGTGCCTTCTGGACCGAATCAACGCCTGCGATATGCTGCTGAAACGGAACGAACTCGACCCATTCTTGAAGCGGATGGTGACTGGCGACGAAAAATGGATCACATACGACAATATCAAGCGAAAACGGTCGTGGTCGAAAGCCGGTGAATCGTCCCAAACAGTGGCCAAGCCGGGATTGACGGCCAGGAAGGTTTTGCTGTGTGTTTGGTGGGATTGGAAGGGAATCATCCACTATGAGCTGCTCCCATATGGCCAGACGCTTAATTCTACCATCTACTGCGAACAACTGGACCGCTTGAAGCAGGCGATCGACCAGAAGCGTCCAGAATTGGCCAACAGGAAGGGTGTAGTGTTCCACCAGGACAACGCCAGACCACACACTTCGTTGATGACTCGTCAGAAGCTACGGGAGCTCGGATAGGAGGTTTTATCGCATCCACCATATAGCCCGGACATAGCGCCAAGTGATTACCACCTGTTCCTGTCCATGGCGAATGACCTTGGTGGTGTAAAGTTCAACTCAAAAGAGGCTTGTGAAAAGTGGCTGTCCGAGTTCTTCGTAAATAAGGAGGGGTGCTTCTACGAGGGAGGTATTATGAAGTTGCCGTCTAGATGGAAACAGATTATCGAACAAAACGGCGCATATTTGAACTAAATCCGATCACTGTAACACTTTTTATAAAGCATTGAATAAAGAGCAAAAAAGCGGAGGGGAGATATTTGCCAACCTATTATAATAACGATAATTCCAGGCCTACTGCCGAGCATGATACTCATGTTATGCTTCCTATCGACAATTAGCACACAATACTTAGACGTAAACCCATATTCAGGCCAAAAACGGTTACCTAATCTCTCAAACCGGATCAATAGATTTACCAATAAACTAGAATATCACTACTTATCTGTTAATTTAATTAAAACCGAAAATACTTATGAAGAACTTATCAAACAAGCTCAAATCTTTGAAACTCTACCATATTTTAATAATTTCCTTTATTCTTAGAAGTTTGGTGTGGATTTGTGTTAGAATTGGAGTTATTTTGGCGTTTCGTTCGGTCAATGAAGGTTATTTCGTATACACCTTGTTGTGCTATTTGTTTGAGTTTAGATACTGTCGTTATGTCATGTCTAGCAAGAGTCATAAATAACCTATCGGGAAATATTATCATGATCACATCTATAACTGGTTTGTTTAATGTTTTCTAGCATAAGCTTATTTGATATTGTGAATGATTTAATTTCTAATTCTTCGACGAACTTACGGATACTTCCGTTGAAGGGTGTATTGTAGAGGCGACGGTGTAATTCTTCACATGGTATTTGCGTTTTATATTCGCTGATGAGTGCCTTCATTAGAGTTGGCCAGGTTGATGCTCCAGATAATTGTGACACTCGTAGAGCATCTCCTGCGAGCTGCATCTCGATTGCGCTGAAGAATACATGTTTTTGTCTGGGGTCCGTTGTTGAATACAGTTGGAGTATGAACTCGATCCTTCGTATGAAGGCACTAAGTTCTTGGGTGTCACCACTGAATGAAGGTATTTGCCTAATTTGACTTAAGACTTGATTCAAGTGGGATTCTGATAATAGTTGGATTTGTTCGGTTGCCATAGTTGATTTTGTTCCTGTAGAGATTTTTTGGTTTTTTTTGTTTTTACACTTTTATTATTCGTATGCAGTAGGTTGACTATTGTGTGACAATAACCGATTATACGTAGTTCTTTTGCGGATAAATAGAGTTTATTGTATTACGATTTACGTTCACTTAGCGCCGATTCGCGTGGTTCAATCATTAGAAGATACGCTTGGTCGTGCAAGGATCTTTTGTCACTAGATTGATATTTGTAAACGAGTCGTACAACTTTTTCTTTTTATCCTACCGGCTGCGCAATTTACGAATTCAGACCGGGGGTTTAATAAAAAAAAACACACGATTGAGTTTTATGTTTTATTAAACCTTTTTATTTATTCCATTTAAGGAACAAACTAGAGCCTTTTGATTATCACTAAGTTGGAAGTTTAAATTGGCTTTAGCGGAGTTATCGTGGTTGATAATGTACTCAGTACTGAACTGCTGCTTGCTGTTTTATAGGCAATTTGGGGAAGCCAAAGAGCGAAGTTTAAGAGAGTTGGGTTGTATACCTCTAATTTCCTGTTGGAAGAGAGGGTGGTTTTGGAACATGACGCTGTGTCCAAGGTTAATCGAAGGGCTCTCGTTCTTTGATTACATTTTGTTCTTAGACTTAGATATTTTGTGTTTATACATTAATGTGTGTATATGAGCTTATACTAGTGTATGTTGCTTATAATTATCTTATGGGGAGTTGTGGGTGTAATAATGGATATGTTACTTCCCCATCCTTAAGAAAAAAGCCTGTCCTCAGGCGCTTATTTTAGGGTACAATACAGGGGTATTTACCTGGGGTGTTTCAGGGTGTATAATAGTTTCGTTTTCGTTTTGGGGTATAGTTTTATATTTATAAATGAAGTACAATGCAACAATTATAACTAGTATGATTAATGCTGTAAGTGTTATTATTTGAAAGATATTATTCGTCTGATTGTGTTGTTCAATTATTTCTTTTGTGTGAATGTATTCTAGTGGTTCAAGTTTTGTTACGTTATTATTTAGATAGATAGTTTGAGTGTAATCTAACATTGTGTTGCTAATTAATATATCTTCTAATTGAACGGAACAATTAAATGTTTTTATCATATTGTTACCTTCTAATATAATTTCTCTATTAATACAATTTTGGTTTAAAATAGTCTTGGGAAGGTTCCAAGTTGTAATTATATTAGGTTCTACATATTTTATTTCAAAATCAGAATGTGTTTTACTGTATCTACATTGCGTTGGGAGTTGGTTTAGTATGTTATGTATGTTTAGTATATTATACATTTATTAGTGACCAAGCTTTGGGAATTTGCTGTGTAAGTTTGATTTTTGTGTAAAAAATATTTGTCATGTATTATTTCAGTTAGTCTGTTACTATTTTCGTCTGGGTATGGTTTCAAAAACTGGTGTTTTAATTATTTCTCTCGGAATGTGGGATATTATCAGAATTTCGTTCGTATCAGATTTAAGCCAAGCAGAAGTTTTGATATTAGGAATTTTTTCAGAATTGACGTGAGTTAATATATCGTGTTTTAAAAGTTATGGGTTAAAGATACCTAAGCGTGTTAGCTACAAGCCAAGTTTTATGTCTTCAGTGTATTGTATTCAGTGAATTGTTGTAGGTTAAAAATTTCATAGTTTATTGGTAAAGATTAGGTAAGATTGGTAATGATTAGGTAAAGATAGGTGTTACTTCTAAGTATTGTGTGTTAATTGTCGATATGAGGCATAACATGAGTATCATGCTCGCGAGTAGGCCTGGAATTATCGTTATTATATTTACTTTTTCTTTTTAAACTTAGATTTATAGTGTATTATTTTTCTACCTCTATTTGTTTCCTCAAAATGTTTTTCGTCTATTTGTCTTAAATTTCCTGTCTTTTTGAATGGGTTAGTCGTTTTTGATTTAACTAGAGGGGATTCTCTGAAATTGGTGTCTATACTAAAGTCTTGTCTAGTTTCATTGAGTTTGTTAATTTTGTTCACTTTATTTTCTTGTGTGTTATAGCAAGGGGTTCCTGCAAAAATAAAAATGTCTGCTGGTGTTCGACCAGTTGTGTTGTTTTGTTTTGTGATTGTATACGTAAAGTATTTTTTCGAATTTTGTGAATTGGTTTTCGGGTTCATTTTCGCTTGATATTATTCTTAATTTTTCATTACCGGTTTTATGAAATCTCTCGATGTCAGAAATTCCATTTTTACTTGTCGTTATATTTAAGGTTACTCCTTCTGAATCTAACCAGAGTTTAAGTGCGACGCACTTGAAAGTGGAGTCTTTGTCGGCTTTTATTTCTATGGGTTTACCCATGTCGTTGAATATCCGTAAAATAGCTCTTTTAGCTTCAAGCCAGTCTACTATTTACTTCTATCAGAGAGGTGTATTTGTCGAGGCGTAAATGTCAATACATGATAGGAATTGTTTATTGTTTATTAAGTAGAAATCCATGACATATTTGTCTCTGGGGTTAAAGGTTTCTGGGGTTGTTTCGATAGTTAATTTTGTGTTTCTGTGTTCGGTTTTAGCGATGTTACAGATTTCACATTCATTTATGATGTTTTGGATAAGCTTTTGGTAATCGGGGTAATAATAAAGTTCTTTGAACTGAAGTGTTAGTTTTTCTATGCCAGGGTGTAAATATTCTTTATGTGTTTTAAGAATGATTTCCTTGAATTGGGCATATGTTTGAATGTCTATTAGTTTGCTACTGGTTTTCATGGTTTTAGTGAAATTGTCGGGACTTATGATTTGAATATAAGCATTTTGAAATATCTGAAAGTCGATTTCATTAGGGAAGTAAATTACACTTTTCTTATTACAGAAGTATTCTTTAATTAAGTCTTTACCAAGGGTGTCGGTCATTTCTTTATAACTGATTTTTATTCTAGTTTTGTGGAAATATTTTATTATCTGGACGTCGTCAAAATTATCTTTTATGAATTCGAATTGGCTGTTATAATAATTAAAGGGAATGTAATTTTGGTTGTCTTCTGATGCACTATGTATAGTAGCTGCTGTGGGAAGGGTGTAGTGACCAACTTAACTTTACACTGCAAAAACTCTTCAAGACACCCTCGCCCTAAATTATAGCAGCTTTTGTGTAAAAGAAAAAGCGAGAGAATTGTCTTAGACCAATCAGAACAGAATATGATCGTACGATTATACAGTTAGGGAAAGAAAAGCTGTAACAGCGACCACCAGCATGCAGCTTCCCCAGAGCTTAGATCATTATCGGATAAATCTTCGTGGCGAACGCTCATACATTTTTGACGCTGCCCATTTAACTTCACATACACGTGGAAATATAATTAGTTATATATATATCCAATCTCATAAAACAAGAGTTGGTATATTTCAATAAATTTCCGTGTTCGATTTGTGTGTGAAAGTGGCAACGAGATTCGACCCCAAGGCGTAAGGAAGGCCCGGTATATATAAGAGCATGTGATTGCTCTACAGCCGACTACCCCCCCCCCCCCCGTCTCGTCGACCCCCGCATCAGCTCATGGTTCAAAACCCCGTCGCTCCAAGAAGAGGCCACATAACGACATAACCTTCAGCAACAAATTACGCAACCGGCCACCTGCCGTATGATAACTGGCCAATATATTGGAAGGCTAGAGTTCATCCAGATATTCAGCTATGCAGAAGTTTAGACGACCGGAGCAGATTTAATTACATTTGAACATCATCGGCCCGCAGTGAAGATCATCGCCTATGACCAACGGAGGTCCAACTTTGTGATTTCGTCTTATCGCAGCGCAGCGTAGCAGCCAGCGGTTTCCTAAGGTCTTATCGCTGCAATACTGCAGTTATATTTTGTGTTTTGTTTTGATTCTCGATTTTCTTTTGTATTGCGATTTATAATGAATTAAATACTCGCAGATTGGCGGAACTTTTGGCATTTGAATAGGAATTTAACTTAGAACCTTTAAAGTTTGACCTACAGCTCGACAATGTCAACGTGAACTTGGGCCCAACTTTACGCACATCATGGAGTGGATATTTAAGGTCGTGAGTACTACAAAACATCAATGATAAAAATCTTATTATGAATTACCTATATTAAAATTCTAACAAAATGCCACTCGAACGTCTAATTAAAATAATATCTGCATTTGACTAAAGATTATGTAACTATATTTGCTAATTTTATATTCAATTACTTATATATATTTGCATTATACTTTACTTTTATATATTTTATTTTACTTACGGAATATAAACAAAAATGAAGAGTTAGAGAACGACTAGGATAATTAGGCGTAGATAAAAATATTGTTAGTTTGTAAAAGAGATTTAATGAAAACGTTTATTAAACTGAATTTATATAGATGGAATTATGATTGAAGATATATTGAAAAATAATGAATTGTGAATAAATAGATTTAATGGTTTGTCGAGTACTTATGTTGAACACTTTCTTAAATATGTGGTAGAGTTATTTTGAACTTGGCCAAGGGACAATGTAAATATTTTAAGTAGCATTGTCATGGTAGGGAGGGTAAAGACTTAGGGAATCATTAACATCCAAAATTCCCAATACTTATCAGAATCTGTAGCTTATCTTCACACGTGTCGGCGTGTATCATTAGTATCAATATAAAGCCATTTCTTTTATTAATCGGTAGTCCAGTTTTGAATATTGTTTATGAGTAAGACGCACTTATTAAAATGTAGTAGCGTTCGTACTATCCTAAGCTAAAAGAACCCCGACCTACGGCGAGCTAGACCCGAGCATAGCAAGAGTGCGCATCCCTAGCGAAGGAAGTACAAGGTCCTCTTTATTAGTAATTACCACCCACTATTAAAAGACCAACTAGTTAAAAATCTATCGAACTACGTACACTACAAGGGAGATTGGATCATCTTCTCCTAGGAAGTTTTCTTGAATTTGAGAGATTTTGAATCTGTGTAAGTTCATGTAAGGGTCTTTTATATTTTTTAGCCATACAAGTGGCCTATGATCGCTTAATATGTAGAATTTTCTACCGAATAGGTAAGATCTAAAATATTTTGTTGCCATACTATAGCTAATAGTTCTTTTTCTATTGCGGAATAGTTAAGTTCAGCTTGCATAACAAATAGGTTTATGATCTTGGGATTATACAGCGCCTATAGCTATATTACTTGCTTCTGTCGTTAACGAGAATTTCTTTTCGAAGTTAGGGTATATTAGGATTGGATCGGACTTAATTAGTACTTTTAGTTTCTCGAACATGTCATTATCTTTTGTGTTAATTATTGCCCCTCTTTCAATTTAAGTGTCATATGTTTTGCTATTTTTGCAAAATTGGGAATGAACTTACGGTAGAATCCGCAGAGTCCAAGAAAAGATTTTATTCCCTTTGTAGTTTTTGGGATAGGAAAATTAACAATTGCATTTATTTTGTTAGGGTTTGGTTTTATATCGTCTGTCGTGATAATGTGATCGAGAAATTCTGTTTCTTTCTTCAGAAATTCACATTTATCAAGTTGCAATTTTAGATTCGCTGATCGTAGCTTATCAAATTCCCTTTTCAATGATATTATGTGTTCCTCCAATCTTCTAGAAGGTTGTTCATACAACGTTGAAAGGTTGCTGGTACATTTTCCAAACCGAAGGGCATACTAGTATATTCGTAATGTTTTGTTGAGAATGCGGTTTTGGGTATTGACTGTTGGTCCATTTGAATTTGATGGAAACCTTAAGCTAGGTCAATAGTTGTGAAGTATTGACAGCGTCCAAACTTTTCTAATAGTTCACCCATTACGGGAATAGGGAATTTGTCGTCAACGGTTATTTCATTGAGGTTACGATAGTCTAACTAATCGAAATTTTGGTTTGGCAGAAGCATCGATTTTCTATGGGACAATCCAAATTGGAGAACAATAGGGGGATTTAGATTTCCTAATTATTTTTTGTTCTATCATTTCGTTGATTTGTTTATTAACTTCTTGGTCAAATGCTTGGGGTTATTTATATGGTTTTTTATAGATAGGGTCTTCGTGCTTTGTATGAATAGAGTGTTTAATCGTACTTGTGAAGGTCAAATTTTCACCTTCTTTGTACTGAATATCACTGTATTCGAGCAAAACGTGTGAAAGTTGTTCCCTTTCTTCCGTATTTAGATGTTCTAATCTGAATACGTTGGATTCTCTTAACTCGTCGTTTAAGTCGTAGTTAGAGGAGATTACTAGAAGGGCTTCTTCTATGTAAGGGGTAATAAGAGGGTTTTCCTCAGATTCAGAAGATTTGGGGCACTCATTGGTAGTCTTGGATTCTTCTGGATTGGATAGCTTTGGCTCATCTGGTTTTAAGTGGGGTTTCCGCTTCATTTTACGGAGCGTTTTCTCCTTTTTTGGGGTATGTAGAGCGGTTTCCTCTAGGTTAGATGACTTGGGATACTCTTTGGTAACCTTTGACTCATCTGGTTTTAAGTGGGGTTTCCGTTTAATTTCCGTTAATTATGGAGGGTTTTCTCCTTTTTAGGTTATGTAGAGGGGTTTCCTCTAGGTTAGATGACTTACGGTACTCATTTTTCACCTTTGACTCATCTGTTTCGATGTGATCGTACCAAATTTTAAATGGGTAGCCATTTATGATGACTGTTTGTGTTGAATACTTAATTTGAGTGTTTGTTGACTCTAAATAGTTTCTGCCAAATAATAAATCATATTTTTCTGAGAAATTGAGAATAAAGAATGTTTATTTAGTCGGACATAGTTTGCTTGAATGCAATGAAACGCTTTGGTTCAATACTATAGTGCTATTTATGGAGAATTTGATTGGGAAATTAAAGAAATTTTCTTTCATAATATTAATAGACGACCTGTGTCTACTAGGCATTTGAGAGTAATATTATTTAATTTAATTTTTAAGAATGGATTACCTGGTCACTAGCACTATCTCTCTGCCATTTGACGGGAGAGTTTGGTGCCTTACTACTTTGTTGTTGGTAATTTAAAGGGTTAATCTTGTGCATAACATTATTCGCGAAATTTTAATAATTTCCTTTATTCTTAGAAGTTTGGTGTGGATTTGTGTTAGAATTGGAGTTATTTTGGCGTTTCGTTCGGTATTTCGTATACACCTTGTTGTGCTATTTGTTTGAGTTTAGATACTGTCGTTATGTCATGTCTAGCAAGAGTCATAAATAACCTATCGGGAAATATTATCATGATCACATCTATAACTGGTTTGTTTAATGCATTGTTAACGGTGTTGTTAACGTTATTTTCTAGCATAAGCTTATTTGATATTGTGAATGATTTAATTTCTAATTCTTCGACGAACTTACGGATACTTCCGTTGAAGGGTGTATTGTAGAGGCGACGGTGTAATTCTTCACATGGTATTTGCGTTTTATATTCGCTGATGAGTGCCTTCATTAGAGTTGGCCAGGTTGATGCTCCAGATAATTGTGACACTCGTAGAGCATCTCCTGCGAGCTGCATCTCGATTGCGCTGAAGAATACATGTTTTTGTCTGGGGTCCGTTGTTGAATACAGTTGGAGTATGAACTCGATCCTTCGTATGAAGGCACTAAGTTCTTGGGTGTCACCACTGAATGAAGGTATTTGCCTAATTTGACTTAAGGCTTGATTCAAGTGGGATTCTGATAATAGTTGGATTTGTTCGGTTGCCATAGTTGATTTTGTTCCTGTAGAGATTTTTTGGTTTTTTTTGTTTTTACACTTTTATTATTCGTATGCAGTAGGTTGACTATTGTGTGACAATAACCGATTATACGTAGTTCTTTTGCGGATAAATAGAGTTTATTGTATTACGATTTACGTTCACTTAGCGCCGTTTCGCGTGGTTCAATCATTAGAAGATACGCTTGGTCGTGCAAGGATCTTTTGTCACTAGATTGATATTTGTAAAGGAGTCGTACAACTTTTTCTTTTTATCCTACCGGCGTAGGCGCCGATCGGGAAAGTTTATTATTTTAGTTGGACCGCCAAGTGATAGAATGCAAATGATTAGATGACGCCTATGTTTATGATTTGCGATCTGTGAAAAAGGGTGGTTTTGGAACATGACGCTGTGTCCAAGGTTAATCGAAGGGCTCTCGTTCTTTGATTACATTTTGTTCTTAGACTTAGATATTTTGTGTTTATACATTAATGTGTGTATATGAGCTTATACTAGTGTATGTTGCTTATAATTATCTTATGGGGAGTTGTGGGTGTAATAATGGATATGTTACTTCCCCATCCTTAAGAAAAAAGCCTGTCCTCAGGCGCTTATTTTAGGGTACAATACAGGGGTATTTACCTGGGGTGTTTCAGGGTGTATAATAGTTTCGTTTTCGTTTTGGGGTATAGTTTTATATTTATAAATGAAGTACAATGCAACAATTATAACTAGTATGATTAATGCTGTAAGTGTTATTATTTGAAAGATATTATTCGTCTGATTGTGTTGTTCAATTATTTCTTTTGTGTGAATGTATTCTAATGGTTCAAGTTTTGTTACGTTATTATTTAGATAGATAGTTTGAGTGTAATCTAACATTGTGTTGCTAATTAATATATCTTCTAATTGAACGGAACAATTAAATGTTTTTATCATATTGTTACCTTCTAATATAATTTCTCTATTAATACAATTTTGGTTTAAAATAGTCTTGGGAAGGTTCCAAGTTGTAATTATATTAGGTTCTACATATTTTATTTCAAAATCAGAATGTGTTTTACTGTATCTACATTGCGTTGGGAGTTGGTTTAGTATGTTATGTATGTTTAGTATATTATACATTTATTAGTGACCAAGCTTTGGGAATTTGCTGTGTAAGTTTGATTTTTGTGTAAAAAATATTTGTCATGTATTATTTCAGTTAGTCTGTTACTATTTTCGTCTGGGTATGGTTTCAAAAACTGGTGTTTTAATTATTTCTCTCGGAATGTGGGATATTATCAGAATTTCGTTCGTATCAGATTTAAGCCAAGCAGAGGTTTTGATATTAGGAATTTTTTCAGAATTGACGTGAGTTAATATATCGTGTTTTAAAAGTTATGGGTTAAAGATACCTAAGCGTGTTAGCTACAAGCCAAGTTTTATGTCTTCAGTGTATTGTATTCAGTGAATTGTTGTAGGTTAAAAATTTCATAGTTTATTGGTAAAGATTAGGTAAGATTGGTAATGATTAGGTAAAGATAGGTGTTACTTCTAAGTATTGTGTGTTAATTGTCGATATGAGGCATAACATGAGTATCATGCTCGGGAGTAGGCCTGGAATTATCGTTATTATATTTAATTTTATTAATTTTCTTTTTCTTTTTAAACTTAGATTTATAGTGTATTATTCTTCTACCTCTGTTTGTTTCTTCAAAATGTTTTTCGTCTATTTGTCTTAAATTTCCTGTCTGTTTGAATGGGTTATTCGTTTTTGATTTAACTAGAGGGGATTCTCTGAAATTGGTGTCTATACTAAAGTCTTGTCTAGTTTCATTGAGTTTGTTAATTTTGTTCACTTTATTTTCTTGTGTGTTATAGCAAGGGGTTCCTGCAAAAATAAAAATGTCTGCTGGTGTTCGACCAGTTGTGTTGTTTTGTTTTGTGATTGTATACGTAAAGTATTTTTTCGAATTTTGTGAATTGGTTTTCGGGTTCATTTTCGCTTGATATTATTCTTAATTTTTCATTACCGGTTTTATGAAATCTCTCGATGTCAGAAATTCCATTTTTACTTGTCGTTATATTTAAGGTTACTCCTTCTGAATCTAACCAGAGTTTAAGTGCGACGCACTTGAAAGCGGAGTCTTTGTCGGCTTTTATTTCTATGGGTTTACCCATGTCGTTGAATATACGTAAAATAGCTCTTTTAGCTTCAAGCCAGTCTACTATTTACTTCTATCAGAGAGGTGTATTTGTCGAGGCGTAAATGTCAATACATGATAGGAATTGTTTATTGTTTATTAAGTAGAAATCCATGACATATTTGTCTCTGGGGTTAAAGGTTTCTGGGGTTGTTTCGATAGTTAATTTTGTGTTTCTGTGTTCGGTTTTAGCGATGTTACAGATTTCACATTCATTTATGATGTTTTGGATAAGCTTTTGGTAATCGGGGTAATAATAAAGTTCTTTGAACTGAAGTGTTAGTTTTTCTATGCCAGGGTGTAAATATTCTTTATGTGTTTTAAGAATGATTTCCTTGAATTGGGCATATGTTTGAATGTCTATTAGTTTGCTACTGCTTTTCATGGTTTTAGTGAAATTGTCGGGACTTATGATTTGAATATAAGCATTTTGAAATATCTGAAAGTCGATTTCATTAGGGAAGTAAATTACACATTTCTTATTACAGAAGTATTCTTTAATTAAGTCTTTACCAAGGGTGTCGGTCATTTCTTTATAACTGATTTTTATTCTAGTTTTGTGGAAATATTTTATTATCTGGACGTCGTCAAAATTGTCTTTTATGAATTCGAATTGTCTGTTATAATAATTAAGGGGTCTTTCTGTTATTGGAATGTGATTTTGGTTATCTTCTGATGCACTATGTATAGTAGCTGCTGTGGGAAGGGAGATTGGATCATCTTCTCCTAGGAAGTTTTCTTGAATTTGAATTCTTAACGAATTATTCGTTAAGTTTTATCTTCCATCTCTGTAACTTCATGTTAGGGTCTTTTATATTGTTTAGCCATACAAGTGGCCTATGATCGCTTAATATGTCGAATTTTCTATCGAATAGGTAAGATCTAAAATATTTTGTTGCCCATACTATAGCTAATAGTTCTTTTTCTATTGCTGAATAGTTAAGTTCGTGTTCGTTTAGAGTTCTGCTTGCATAACAAATAGGTTTGTGTTCTTGAGATAATACAGCGCCTATAGCTATATTACTGGCGTCTGTCGTTAATGAGAATTTCTTTTCGAAGTTAGGATATATTAGGATTGGATCGGACATGTAGTCATTATCTTTTGTGTTAATTGTTGCTCTTTTTTTCAATTTAAGTGTCATGGGTTTTGCTATTTTTGCAAAATTGGGAATGAACTTACGGTAGAATCCGCAGAATCCAAGAAAAGATTTTATTCCCTTTGTAGTTTTTGGGATAGGAAAGTTAACAATTGCATTTATTTTGTTAGTGTTTCGTTTTATACCGTCTGTCGTGATAATGTGACCGAGAAATTCTGTTTCTTTCTTTAGAAATTCACATTTATCAAGTTGCAATTTAAGATTTGCTGATCGTAGCTTATCAAATACCCTTTTCAATGACATTATGTGTTCCTCTAGTGAAGTGGAGTAAACAATAATATCATCTAAGTAGACTAAAAAATCCTTATAGATTAAATCTTCTAGAAGGTTATTCATGCAACGTTGAAAGGTTGCTGGTGCACTTTTCAAACCGAAAGGCATACGAGTATATTCGTAATGTCCATGTTTTGTTGAGAATGCGGTTTTGGGTATTGACTGTTGGTCCATTTGAATTTGATGGAAACCTTTAGCTAGATCAATGGTTGTGAAGTATTGACAGCGCCCAAGCTTGTCTAATATTTCGTCCATTACAGGAATAGGGAATTTGTCGTCAATGGTTATTTCATTGAGGCTACGATAGTCTATGACTAATCGAAATTTTGGTTTGCTAGAAGCATCGCTTTTCTTTGGGACAATCCAAATTGGAGAACAATAGGGGGATTTTGATTTCCTAATTATTTTTTGTTCTATCATTTCGTTGATTTGTTTATTAACTTCTTGGTCAAATGCTTGGGGTTATTTATATGGTTTTTTATGCTTATAGGGTCTTCGTGCTTTGTATGAATAGAGTGTTTAATCGTACTTGTGAAGGTCAAATTTTCACCTTCTTTATCACTGTAGCAAAACATTTGAAAGTTGTTCCCTTTCTTCCGTATTTAGATGTTCTAATCTGAATACGTTAGATTCTCATAAGGTAAGGAGTAATAAGTAGAGTAATTCCTCAGATAAGTAGAGTTTTCCTCAGATTCAGAAGATTTGAGACACTCATTGGTTGTCTTGGATTCTTCCGGATTAGATGGCTTTGGCTCATCTGGTTTTAAGTGGGGTTTCCGCTTAATTTTACGGAAGGTTTTCTCCTTTTTTGGGGTATGTAGAGGGGTTTCCTCTAGGTTAGATGACTTGGGGTACTGTTTGGTAACCTTTGACTCATCTGTTTGGATGTGATCGTACCAAATTTTAAATGGGTAGCCATTTATGTTGACAGTTTGTGTTGAATAGTTAATTTGAGTGTTTGTTGACTCTAAATAGTTTCTGCCTAATAGTAAATCATATTTTTCTGAGAAATTGTGAATAAAGAATGTTTGTTTAGTCGGACAAAGTTTGCTTGAATGCAATGAAACGCTTTGCTTCAATACTATGGTGCCATTTATAGTTTGGACTTTCATTTTAAAGAATTTGATTGGGAAATTAAAGAAATTTGTTTAAAAGAATTTGTTTGATACAGTAGGTTTTGAATTATTGTTGGGATTTGATTTATTTGTGTTGTTGAATAGCATTATTCGCGAAATTTTGATAATTTCCTTTATTCTTAGAAGTTTGGGGTGGATTTGTGTTAGAATTGGAGTTATTTTGGTGTTTCAGTCGGTCATTGAAGGTTATTTCGTATACACCTTCTTGTCGTGCTATTTGTTTGAGTTTAGATACTGTCGTTATGTCATTTCTAGCATGAGTCATAAATCAGAATATAAATAATAATGCATTTTTGTATAATAAGGTGTTGTTAATGTTATTTTTTAGCATAAGCTTATTTGATATTGTGAATGGTTTAGTTTCTAATTCTTCGACGAACTTACGGATACTTCCGTTGAAGGGTGTATTGTAAGGGCGACGGAGTAATTCTTCACATAGTATTTGCGTTTTATATTCGCTGATAAGTGCGTTCATTAGAGTTGGCCAGGTTGTTGCTCCAGATAATTGTGACACTCGTTGAGTATCTCCTGCGAGCTGCATCTCGATTGCGCTGAAGAATACATGTTTTTGTCTGGGGCCCGTTGTTAGATACAGTTGGAGTATAAACTCGATCCTTCGATCTTTCAGTGTCACCACTGAATGAAGGTATTTGCCTAATTTGACTTAAGGCTTGATTCAAGTGGGATTCTGATAAAAGTTGGAATTGTTTGGTTGCCATAGTTGCTTTTGTTTCTGTAGAGTTTTTTTGGATTTTTGTTTTTACACTTTTATTATTCGTATGCAGTATGTTGACTATTGTGTGACAACCACCGATTATACGTAGTTCTTTTGCGGATAAATAGAGTTTATTGTATTTACGTTCACTTAGCGCCGATTCGCGTGGTTCAATCATTAAAAGATACGCTTGGTCGTACAAGCTTCTTTTGTCATTAGATTGATATTTGTAAACGAGTCGTAGAACTTTTTTTTTTTATCCTACCGGCTGCGCAATTTACGAATTCAGACCGGGGGTTTAATAAAAAAAACACACGATTGAGTTTTATGTTTTATTAAACCTTTTTATTTATTCCATTTAAGGAACGATTATTTTGATTACCACTAAGTTGGAAGTTTAAATTGGCTTTAGCGGAGTTATCGCGGTTGATAACGTACTCAGTACTGAACTGCTGCATGGAAACATGCTTGCTGTTTTATAGGCAATTTGAAGTGACCAAAGAGCGAAGTTTAAGAGAGTTGGGTTGTAAACCTCTATTTTCCTGTTGGAAGAGAGTCTTTTGAGAAATAGGGGTAATTGGAGAATCCTGAGACAAGTGCATAGGCATAGGCGCCGATCGGGAAAGTTTATTATTTTAGTTGTCTCGCCAAGTGGTCGAATGCAAATGGTTAGGCGATGAGAGTCTATGTTTATAAAGGCGACAAGAGTCTATGTTTATTATTTTGCGATCTGTGAGAAAGGTTGCCTTTGGAACATGACGCTATGTCCAAGGTTAATCGAAGGGCTCTCGTTCTTTGATTACATTTTGTACTTGGACTTTAATATTTTGTGTTTATACATTATAGTGTATGTTGCTTATAATTATCTTATGGGGAGTTGTGGGTGTAAGAATGGATATGTTACTACATATATAAATTAATTTATTAGTAGTGGGTCAGGGGACAGTCCCCCGCAGTCACTGTACTTTGGCCGGTTGGCCGATGAGCGTAGCCCACAGGTGGTGGGCGGTCGTTTCTCGCTCCAGTTGGAGATCGCTAAGAGTGCTTAGTCGGCTGGCTGTAGTTCCTATGTTGGAATAGGAAGATTATGTTCGAAGGGGAACTACCATTCTTAACTGATGGCCTAGAGACACAGTCTGTTTTCAAAATGATAAAAGGTATTTAACGGGTGTTGCCGGAGTAGCTAGCTCTTTATTAGTAGAGATCTCGCTTATAACTGAAACTTAAATTATAACAAAAGTGACTCGCAGCGGCCACGCAAATATGCAGTGTTTTGCCTGCTGCGCACGAGCATCCGGCCCAATGCTGGGTCAGCACGCCGGTATTATGTTTCATGTACAGTGCAAGTGGACTTCGGTCCTGTTGTCCACCGTGACCCTGGCTGGCCGGTCATTGATAATGATAATTCCCTCATCTACGTAGGTAAGCGGATTTAGGTCACTCGGCTGTAACTGGCAGTGTGCCAACGCGCCTGCGTGCAATTCTCCGCAGCATTTTGCTAACATGATGTCGCTGATTCTGAGCATGACTGCCTTTCGGGTGACTAAGAAAATTGTGACCTTCTTGATTTGGCTAATTTGATTTTAGGAAATTTAATGATAAAGCGATAATGATATTATGATAATGATATTATGTTATCGGACTGTAATACTTTCACGGACGATGCGGACATAAGATCCCCTATGGGGGTATCTGTGGGCTCTTTCTGCCAGACCGATTTTAAGTCTGCGTGGTCTAGTATGTTTGGAATAACAATCTTGTTTTTTGCCAGTGTTACATCCAGCATTAAATTTTGCAACTCCATCATCAACATTCTATTCCTAGCCAGCAGCGTCTCATATAAGTGGCATGTGTCAATTTGCGTATTTTTATGTGTTCGTACAATTTGATTTACTGCTGTTGTTAACTGGCTGATTCGATTCTGAATTTTCGTATTCATTTTAATCTGCCTATTGTTTGCCTGAGTCAACTGCCACTCCGTGAACCTGACCTGTTCTAAATCTTCGGCATCCGGCATCCCCGCTACTACCTTTAGCATTGAGCCCAGAAAGTCTAGGCTCCTTGCGATCCTGTGGTGGACTCTTAAGGAATCCAGCGGGTCTCGCAGATGCGAGGTGTCGACCTCCAGCAACTTCCTCATATGTGACTGAGGAAACCATTCGCTCATGCTACTAGCTTCCTCTATCACTCGCACATACTCTGAAAGGTTTGCTGAGTGCGTCACATACGCATGCTCTTACCACACTAGTATGTCTCCATCGATGATGGGAATATTCTTTGCTCGTGAATAGTCAGTGATGTGTGCTGACACCACTGACAGTGAGAGGAGGACTAAAATCCCGCACCTGTGGAAATTTAACTTTTATTCGCTTTTTCTTATCCCCTGACGTTTTATACCATCACCAATTGAAATTAGGTAAAACTAAAAAACTTGCCTTTGGCAATGAACTTAACATCTACTAAATTGAAGCTTGCCAAATGGCTAATAAAAGGTAGGAATAATAAAAAACTTTAAAAAAAAATGACAAACGGCTGATAAAAGGTAGGAATAATATGATAAGAAAATAATATAATAATAAAATAATATAATAGGAAAAATTTGGTATACCTGGTAGCGGCCGACAATATTGGTACCTGGCACAGTATCATGTATGCCCTTGTCGATTCTGAGGCATTTGGCTCTGCTCTAGCAGAGTGCTGTGAAAACGCTGCACTTGCCCGTTTGATACACTGTGAAGGGGGGCGCATTAACAATGCTGACGCCAAAATGATTGTCAAGCATTGCCGTGATCGTGTGCGATTTCCACGAAGGTTCATTGTCGCAGTAGATCATTTTGGCCGTTTGGAAGAAATTCATGACCTGTAAGGTATATGTAGCATTTCTCCCGCATGAGAAGGGATCGGTGATTCGATTCGCCAATCTCCTGTTTTTTTTGGGTGCCTATTGCACTTGGCTACTGCGCACGTTCTGCAATTTAGAACGATTTCGTTGGCAAGTTTGGCCATTTTCGGGAAGTAGTACTCTGTGAGTACTTGCTTCACGTTTTCTTGGGCCGATCGGTGGGCCCTATTGCCCTATTGTGCTCAGCCAACACGATCTCCCTCTTTTCCTCGACTCTAAAAATATCTGCACGATTTTTGCAGTGCCAGAATTTTGTTGCCGGGAATCTCCGAACTAAATCGCCCTGTATCATTGCTAGCGTATGCAAATCGGAATGGAGGGCGTTTACACCCCCAGGAACTATAGTGTCTGCAAGGTCATTAAGCAAGGACTCTTTGCCGGTGAAGTTATTCGCGTTCCGTTTCTTGCTCTTGAACAGAAAGAACGAGCGTTTTATCGGAAAGCGGGCCTCCTCTAGAATAATTTGATTCTGCAAGCAATTGAGGGGCTTGTTCGTTGTTTCTATCGTGTGCGTCAGGGAAATTTCACTATGAATTGTCGCAACGCACGAATCTGAGTCCTGCTCACCCATGACATTAAACTGCTGCCTGGAGAGGGCAACTGCAACCATATTTTCCTTTCCGGGTTTATACGTTATTCGTTCGCACCTCTATTTCCTCTTTTCTTCCCTTCCATCTTTTAATTTTTGCGTTAGGGTTTGAATCGGACACTGCGGACGCCAACGGCTGATGGTCGGGGTAGATACTTATATCCCTTACCGCATACAGGTAGTGTGGCAGCTTAGCTAACGCCCAAACGATGACCAATAGTTATCTTTCTTTTGACGCGTAATTCATTTTCCTGTCCTAATGTCCTCGAGATCATCGTAAAAGGACGCCTCTCTTGGGAAAGAACTGCTTCCTGTCCTAATGTCCTCGAGATCATCGTAATAGGACGCCTCTCTTGGGAAAGTACTGCTCCAATACCGTATCTGGATGTGTCGCGATCTATGTTTGCTAACACTTCCGTTCTCGCCTTTTAAGATATTCGAAATAGGCCTTGCTATCGCTGCAAAGTCCTTAATGAAGCACCTATAATAGCCCGCGAGGCCTAGGAACGATCTAACATCATGTTCTGTTCTTGGTTCGGGAAATTATTTTATGGCCCTGACCTTTTCCGGGTCGGTGGTAGTGCCATCGCCTATGACTATGAATCCAAGAAAATTTACGCTTTTTTTAAAAAAACTAGATTTTTCCACCGAGACCCTCATGTTCGCATCGCTTATGGTTTTCAAAACCCAATCCACGTGCTTAATATGCGTATATTAATCTTCTGAGAAGATTATTATATCGTCGACATAAACGTAGCACGTTTTGCCGATTTGTTCTCTGAGAATGTCATCAATGGCCCTTTGGAAGATGCTGGCAGCGTTTCTCAATCCAGAGGGGAGACTCGCGAATTCATATTTTCCTCCATTTACTGAGAAGACAGTTTTTTCACGATCCCTCTCCGATAACACAATCTGGTGGTACCCGGTCTAAGGTCAAGCGTCGTGAAGTACTTTGCTTTTCCTAAGTTGCCCAATATCATGGATATATCCGTCATCGGGTATCTATCCGGCACTGTTTTCTCGTTTAGTTTGCGAAAGTCGTTAACTAAACGTTTGTTCTGAACACCGTCCTAGTCTAAGCCCTTCTTGTCATGGGGGTTGTTGTAGGGCGAAACCGATTTTTGAATTATTCCATTTTTAAGCAGACTCTGGATTTCTTTGCTGACGAAATCCGCTGCCCCATAGGGTATGGATATAATTTAGCGTAGATGGGCTCCTCGCTAGTTATCCTAATTGGACGTATTATACGGCAGGTTCACGTCCGCGAAGGCGCTCTTTCGCTTTCTAATCATCTCCCTGAATGCCTTCTTTGCCAAGGGTTACTCCACGTTAGTGAAGTTGACGCTAGCGCATCTATGGAACCAAATCCTCTCAACCTTATTGCCCCATTTTAGCTGTGCAGAAGCTAGGCAAAGTGTTGCGCCGGCCTGTGCTAACAGATCGGCCCCTATTATCCCATCAAATTGTGTAAGATCTGGTAATATAAAAAAAGTAACCTTTACATTAAAAATCGACACGAAACATTTTTCTGTCACAGAAGTAGTGCCATGAATCGAATGAATTTTAAAATGTGCGTCCACCGGGAGGTGGACCGGTGTCAATAAGGAACTTCATTGGTATCCCCGCTACTCTTCGTCTGAAGACTCGTAGCAGGGATTTTCTACTAAAAAATGTATGACGTCAGAATCAAACTCGTAAATGGCGTTATCATTTATCTCTGATTCCACTCTGGCGGCGGCGGCGTTATATGCTCCTGCCTTCACTTCCTCCATTTGCGGAAAGCAATTAATTTTCTGCTGCTTCTTTATAGCGCCTGTACGCTCAGAAGTGGCTGGCCTTCTTCTTTGGAAGGCCGGTGCCTGGGTCGGCTGCAGAATCCTAGAAAACGAAGGGTCAACCTCCGTGGGTTCTACCGTGCCATTGTTTCTGTATGGCTTAGCATTGCGCGGGTCGGTGTGCACCTGCGCCTTATGTTAATTGGTAAAAATATGGATTTTTTACTGTCCTGCGAGTCATACTGGTGGTCGCATCTATCAAGCTGCCTACCCTAAATATTTGCACCCGGTTTACGCTCTTTATCTTCTTGACTTCTTGCGAAATTGGCTGCAAAAACATACCACTCGTGGTTAGCTTCCACTTCTTGTACTAACGCAAGCGCTGACGACATGTCCCTTGGCTTAGCCGCGAAAAGCACGTCAGTCAAGTTGTGTCAAGACATGTGGGCTTTATTTGTGAGTAAGGTGAGCTTTTTCCCTACCTCATCATATTATTGCAGCAGGGTCATGTTTCCCTGCCTCAGGGTACTCATGTCTTACTCGATAATATGCATCGGTCGCTTATCACTGTACGTGAAATCAAGGCGATTTATAATCGCATCAAAATTAAGTACGGTGCCAAACGAGGACAATACATTATCGTCCGCGCCTAATCTTATTTCTAATCTTATTTCTAATAATGGTGACCGCTTCGTAATGTCGCGAGGTGCCGTTGTAATTCTTAAATATGCGGTACGCAGCTATGGCCGCTTGCCGCCATGAAACGTACGAGTCCTAAGACCATGTAAATTCTGGTAGGTATTTAACCGTGTCTAAAGTTGCACTACACTGGGTATTATCAGTAATGTCTATGGGCTCGTAAGCCCTTATTTCGGGGGCCACACGAAGTTCATTTTGTATTAGTTGATTTTTAGCCGCCTTCTCTGCTATGGCGTTAGATACCACCGCCTGAATTACATTCCTGATTTGCTCCGCGTCTATTGACATTGTTTGAGAACACGTTGACACGTTTACGAGAGGGAGCTAGATTTTCAATATCGCTGGATATTGGTGTGCTATTTCTTTATGTCGAGAATGCGGGCTTCATGCGCGGTTTAATTTGCCTGCGCTTGTAATAGCTGTCTGCGTGGATAGCAGCTGCCAAAGGCAAACGAATAACAACCAAAAATAAAAGCTACAGCGCCGAATACCGCACTCGAATCGAATGGAAACATAAAAGAACAACAATAAGTGAACAGCGAACACAAGCGCTGCTGCCATAATTAATTATTCAATATTCACTTTCATTCAGATAAAACTCGCTGTATTATGAGGCCGCGTTATTTATCTTGGTATTGACCGGCCATTTAGTAAACTTGCTGGAGAATTATTTGATCTTAACTTAAAATAATTCAAAAATTTCTGGCTGTAACGTTGACGTTTAATTGTGATTTTTTGTGATACCTATAAATATATTTAATCTTAATAATTTTAATTTCGCAGACTTGAAATATATCAGGCATAAATTCCCACTCACATGTTTTTTTACCGTGTACGAATTGATTTAGCTACTAATGACTGTGAGGTGGTGGTGGTGGTCGAACCACTAGTTGAGCGCCAATTAATTTATTAGTAGTAGGTCAGAGGAGTCACTGTACTTTGGCCGGTTGGCCGATGAGCGTAGCCCACAGGTAGCGGGCGGTCGTCTCTCGCTCCAGTTGGAGATCGCTAGGAGCGCTTAGTCGGCTGGCTGTAGTTGCTATGTTGAAATAGGAAGATTATGTTCGAAGGGGAACTACCATTCTTAACTGATGGCCTAGAGACACAGTCTGTTTTCAAAATGTTAAAAGATATTTAACGGCTGTTGCCGGAGTAGCTAGCTCTTTATTAGTATAGGTCTCGCTTATAACTGAAACTTAAATTATAACAAAAGTGACTCGGAGCGGCCACGCAAATATGCAGTGTTTTGGCTGCTGCGCACGAGTTACCACATCTACATCTACTTCCCCACCCCCTAAACCTCCACGCCAGAACCATTAGTTCGTTGTCCCGCATCTGACCACATCAGCAGTCTACGTCTACTTCCCCTACCCCTAAAAGCCTCCACACAGAGCCGCTAGTTCGTTGTCCTCTCATGTTGCAACAGTGTAGGCGGAAACAGCTCAGCAAAACGGAGGCATTCCCCAAATCCGCTGGGTCAGCAGATTCGCGATCACATAGCCAAACATAAAACATTATTCTTCTTTGTAATAAGTCAGTCTTTAGCGACACTCCAAAGGAGTTGGATCGAAATAAAACCACAAAACCTTAAATTGGAAATACTTTTAATTTAACTTGGGAAGAAACAGTAGAGACAAAGAGGATCAAAGGACCACTGAAGGAAGACTGGAAGGCTTCATCTGTTAATTGGCGCAGTCGGAAACTGGACCTAATGCAGCTCCTTTTTATCGCAATTGTACTTAAGTGAGTAGAGTGAGAGAATAAAAAAATAAAATAAAAATGCCAATACACAAAAATGAATTACAAATGCCACAACAAAACACACAAAATACACAAGAAATAAATAAAAGCGAGTTGAAAAGATGCAATAATATTAAGTGAAAATTACATAACTAAAGAAAAAAAGGAAAAAAAAAATTTTTATTTATAAAAGAAGAAGAAATAAAATATCTGATCATGTAAAAGTTCAAATAAAACAATTATAGTGATCAAAAAAATAAAAAATGTTGGTGAAATGATTTAAACAAATCAGAAAATAAAAAAAAAATATATTTATGTTGTGAATCAAAATGTACAAGTGAGTGATTGAGGCTCGTATGTTGGAGCGTAGTTAGTGGACCGCGTCAAACTTGTGTGAAAGTTGGCCTCGACGGTTGGCGGCATGTGAAAAGAGATCGATCGGCAACTCAACAGCGACGATACACTGGCGTGTCTAGTTGTTGGACTGATGTTCGAAGAGGTTGCACTAGTTGTTCATAAGAAACAATTGGTTCGACGGCATTCGTGACGTGGTTGACCCTCAATTATTAGACTGTAGCAAACTGATTCAACCGACATTGGTATTCAGGGTGAATATCCAATGCGGCAACAAAACGATCCATCAAACCTGTATGAGATAAAAACTACGACGGCCTGATTTAGGCAAACAATCCAACAAGAATATATATTTTTTTTCTTCTCTCTCTCAATAAATATTGATATAAATATGAAATTATAAACATATATTAATTCATCTGTAATTACAGATTCAACACGAATCCATCGTTCATCATCTTCAAACAAAAAATATTCAACAATCACAATTAGTTAAGTACACGTAATAACACACAATTAATTAAGTACACATAAAAACACACAATTAATTAAGTACAGGTACACAAATATACACTATTAATTAAATACATACACTTAAATTTTTTTTTCACACAATTACACAGACTATATTAAGAATTAAAGGATTTCTCTAAAAGAGTAAATGTCTAAACTTGCTAAAGTAAAAAAGCTTATTCCGGCGACTAGAAGTAGAACTCGTTTGAGTGCGAGCTTGTCAGACGTTAGGGAAGACCAGATTGCCCTACCACCCAGAATTAGACCTTCTTCGAGTAGTGCACCAAGCACAATGACTAGTTCGTCAGGGACAAGTCACTTTTCTTCACCAACCCCTCCAATTTCCCCTCAGGACCTTTGTCTATCCCTAAAAATTCCGGATGGCATTCGCGACCTTACTCCCTATGATGGAGATCCAACTACCCTAAACGAATTTGTAAATAATATCGAGGAAATTCTTCTTCTTATTAGAGGCACGGATAAAACTCCGTATGGTCAGTTCTTGTTAAGAGCAATAAAAAACAAGATAGAAGGTAAAGCAAAAGCGTTATTAATATCATTAGGCATAGGCTTAAACTGGGATGACATCAAAGAAGCTTTAATAGGGAAATTCGCTGACAAAAGAAGCGAAGAAACCCTAAACTTTGAACTTCACGGACTTGTTCACAAGAGATTGCCACTGCAGGAATTTTACGAACGAATTTTGGACATCCAAGCAACTTACGGTAGAACTATGGAAAACATGGGAATAGAAAGCAGCACTAAATCTTAAAAAGGAATCTTTTGAAAAAACATGCTTGTATACGTTTATACACGGCATTAAAGGTCCATTGGGGTCTACTGTCAGAACATTTAGACCTAGGAGTCTCCAAGAAGCCTATGATGTGGCAATTAAGGAAATTGATATTTTTATGAGAGAAAATTGGTCTAGACAAACACAGAGTTCGAGATCAAACAATTACAATTATAATGGGAGAGATTATCGTAGAAATGACGAACATCGGGTTGAGAAATATAATAAGAAATCGGATTTCGACCGAAACATCAGATCTAGGGATCAAAGAGGAAATTATTCAAAGCCCAGAGACAACGACAGAAATTTTAACAAAATGAGGGCTATTATGCCAAAAGAAGAGGACAGAAAACGCTATGACAGAGACAATAATTACTCACGAAATCACGGAAATCCGGGACAGCAAAGACAGACCCTTAACAATATTGAGACAGCAGGTGTACAGGAATTACATAATATTGATGATGAAAATTTTCAATTAAAAGCCTCGTCGGACAGACGGGATACTTAGAAAAATTTAAAGTTGGAGGTTCCTTATTGTACATTTTAATTAACTTCGGTCCAAACAGACCACTAAAATTTCTAGTGGACACAGGTGCCACTCCTTCCTTCATTAATCCAGAACTTATTGAGGAACATAACCAACAAACCCTAAATACACCAATCTTAATCACAACAGCACTAGGCTCTCATAAAGTAAACAAGATAGCCAAAATAAAATTATTTGCTAAACACAACTGTAACGATACCTTTCCGTTACTTCTCTTCAAATTTCATAATTATTTTGACGGTCTTATAGGCATGAACACATTGAATAAAATTTTAGGAGTAATAAATATACCAAGTAAAATCCTATCAACACCCAACTTCAATTTTGAATTACTGCAGCAAGTAAAACAAAAAGATGAATTATTTAACATAGAAGAAGCATCCAAGATATTGGTAATGCTGCCCGTCACGATTAAGGAGGGTACATTTTTATTTGAAGACCAAAAGGTTTCAGGGAATTTGTTTATTACCGGAGGCCTATACACGGCCCACAACTATTACAGTTGTATGGAGGTGGTAAACTATTCCAAGAAGCAAGAAAAAGTATACCTAGAAACACCAATAGAGGTAAATCACTTTAACACGGACGAATTCTATATAGTAAATGATATTAAAGACTATGGTACGATAAACTCCGATAAGGAAAAAGAAAAGTTCAGTACCCTAAGATTAGAACATTTAAATTCAGAAGAAACAACGGCGTTCAAAAAATTATGCAAACAATTTCCTAATATACTCTACAAAGAAGGAGACAAATTAACATTCACTAATAGAGTCAAACATAGCATTAAAACCACTGACGAAATACCAGTTTACAAAAGACCTTTCAGATACAGTCCTGCAGAAAAAACAGAAATAACCGACCAAATTAACAAACTCCTAGAGCAGGACATAATTAGGCACAGCCATTCACCTTGGAGTGCTCCAGTTTCTCTGGTCCCAAAGAAATTGGACGCTTCAAACAAGAAGAAATGGAGACTGGTTGTAGATTTCAGACAATTAAATGACAAGACGATCAAAGATAGATACCCAATGCCAAACATCAATGAAATTCTAGACAAACTAGGGAGAGCTCAGTATTTTTCGGCCCTAGATCTAGCAAGTGGTTACCACCAAATTGAAGTGGAGCCTAAAGATAGATCGAAAACAGCCTTTTCCTCAGTAGGTGGTCATTTCGAATTTATCCGATTGCCATTTGGCTTATCTAATGCACCCGCAACCTTCCAAAGGGTGATGGATAATGTCTTGGCAGAATTCAATGGCAATATAATAGTATTCTCGACTTCCTTAGAGGAACATATCAACCACCTAAGCTCGATTTTCAAAAAACTCACTGTGGCAAATTTAAAACTTCAACCAGATAAATCGGAATTCCTCAAGAAGGAATTAGAATATCTTGGCCATATAGTGACCGAAAAGGGCGTTAAGCCGAACCCAAAGAAAATTGAAACTATTAAAGCCTTCCCTATGCCTAAAACCAGAAAAGAAATTAAGTCATTCCTGGGGTTGCTGGGTTACTATAGAAGATTTATCAGAGATTTTGCCAAAATCACTAAACCTCTAACTCAGCAACTTAAAGGAAAGTCAGATGTGACCATCGACGATAACTATATTAAAACATTTGAATTTTGTAAAACACTCTTATGTAATGACCCCATACTACAGTATCCCGACTTCACTAAACCGTTTATTTTAACAACGGATGCTAGTAATGTAGCAAAAGGAGCAGTGTTGTCCCAAGGAACTGTAGGAAATGATAGACCTATAGCATATGCAAGTAGGACACTATCGGAGTCCGAAACGCATTATGCCACCATAAAAAAAGAATTACTGGCAATAGTGTGGGCAGTAAAATATTTTCGACCATACTTATTTGGAAACAAATTTCTACTGGTCACTGATCACAAGCCTTTAGTTTGGTTAAAAAACCTAAAAGAACCTAATTCCATATTAGTGAGATGGAAACTCCAACTCTTAGAATATGACTGTGAAGTCATTTATAAAAAAGGTTCTCAAAACGTGGTGGCAGATGCATTAAGCAGAATTGTTGTCGAACTCAACACTAATAAAACCAGACCAATAACCACAGATACAGAAATTTTAACCTCTAACAGACCAATAAATGAATTTGCAATTCAGATCATATTAAAGATTGCAGATTGTGCAAACGACTTATTGGAAACACCTTTTAAAAATAAACTCAGACGAATTATTTCCAGACCTCTGTTCGACGATCAGACAATGATTGACGTATTAAAAACGGCACTAAGATCAAATAAGACGCATGCAATTTATACCACTGATACAATTTTCGAATCAGTGCAAAAAATTTATGCAGCATTTTTCGCTCCAAGTAAATCATATAAAATTATAAGATGTACAACATATTTAGATGAACTCCGAACTCCAGAAGAACAGGTCGAATACATATCTGACTACCATATCCAGAACAACCATAGAGGCATTGACGAAATCGTTAGTCATATTAAACGACAGATTTATTTCCCCTGTTTAAAAGAAAGGGTTTCCCAACTGATAAACAAATGCGACATTTGTCAAACCCTCAAATATGATAGACAACCTCAGTAACCAATATTTCAGCTAACAGAAACACCTAATAAACCACTAGACATTGTACACATAGATCTATACTCGATTAACAAGAAAACCATTTTAACAGTAATAGACAAATTTTCAAAATTTGCAGAAGGTTACACTATTCCATCTCGAGATTCCATTAACATCACTAAACATATGATGTTTTTCTTCAAGACCCATGGTATTCCCAAAACAATAGTTTGCGATCAAGGCCCCGAATTTGCAGGAATTATTTTCAAAGAATTGTGTAATCAATAGAATATAACTTTACATGTAACATCTTTTCAACAATCAAGTAGTAATGCCCCAGTTGAAAGATTACATTCATCTTTGACGGAAATTTATAGTATAATTTTCGAAAAGAAAAAAGCGTTAAAACTCAACCTAGATCACGATTGTATCCTAACAGAAACATTTATAACGTACAACAACGCCATACACTCGTCTACAAAATTGACTCCATATGAAGTTTTTACAGGACGAACCCATATTTTCGAACAAAATTATAAGGCAGTTAGTCAACAAGACTACATGAGGGAACTGGAAAGTTATAAGAACAACTTATATGTAGAAGTAAAGGAAGAATTTGAAAAACAAAAACTCAGCAAAATTCTAAAACTAAATGAGGACAGAGTATTACCAATAGCGGTACAGGAAGGAGATACTGTTTTTAGAAAGGAAAATAGAAGAAATAAGCTAACACCCAGATTTACCCAACACAAAGTAGCTGATGATAACGGGGTAACCTTTACAACGAACAAAAGACAGAAAATACATAAATCGAAAATTAAAAAAAGAATCAGACAAAATAGTAAATAAATATATAATAATATCATTTCAGGTTATACATGATAGCAGCTCAACTGCTCCATGTTCAACATGTTAAGGAAAATACCCCCCTAGCAGAGATCAAACTGGGAGAAGCAAGAATAATTAAAACATATAGTTCAGTGGCCCATGTAATAGAACTAACGGAGTTGAAAAATAATTTGAATAAATTAGAATCAAGTCTACGAAATTTACAAGATGAAGACTCTAATGATTCAATAACACCCATACAAAGAAAGATAGACCAAGCAAGAGAAAAGATCTATTCCTTGACCCCAAACCGAAGAGAAAAGAGAGGCTTAATAGACGGTCTAGGTAATGTTATAAAGAAAGTAACTGGGAACATGGATGCAGAGGACGCAGCTAAAATCGAGACATAATTTAAACAAGTATTTGAAAATGAAGAAAACATTAACAAGAACCTCTGGCAACAAATTTCTTATAACAACGATATAATCGTAAATTTTAATAATATGTCTGATAATTTTTATAAAGAACAGGAGAAAATTGAGGAATACATTAATAACTTTAAAAATAGCATTCCTAAGAAATTAATAGTAGAAGATAAGAGAATTAGAATTTTACAAATATTGAATATAATAAATAATAATATAGATATTCTCCAAAACCACATTCATGATATAGCTGAAAGTATACTATTGGCTAAATTCAAAATAATTCCAAATTTTATTTTACCTATAGAAGAATTGAAAGATATTGCACAGATTTTTAAACTTCAAAATTTTTCTATTAATTCAGAAGAGCATATTTACAGACTACTCAACATAGAGATAGAATCCGAAAAAAAACAAAAATAATATTTCATATAAAGATTCCAATATTTGATAAGTACACTTACACACTTTCTCACCTAATTAAGTTACCAATCAATGGCACAAATTTTCTCACTCTACCCAAATATATATTGTACGATGATAAATTTAATTATATGTTAAGTTTTCAAGAAAAATGTTCAAAGATACACGGCACTTACATCTGCGACCCCGGAACTGCGGAAAATAACAAGGACAACAAAGAGTGCGTGAAACAAATACTACACGGAATGAACCCTATTTGCGAGGCCAAAAATATCAACACAGACGAGGCAGTAGTAGAACCGGAACAACAGTGGATTGTCATTATCAGCAAGAATCAACTAAGTGCTGAACCAAGCTGTGCTGAACAGTTCACTATTGAGGGAACGACGATTATCAATCATATAAACTGTTCCATATTTATAGACGGTACCAAATACGATGACAGCGAATTGTTCTACGAAGAAAGGATTAAATTATCACTACCAGTAATGAAGAACATATCTATAAATGCAACACTGGAGGATTTAAGCCTAAGCAAAATAGTACTGCATCTTCAAGAGAATGAAGCTAAAATATTCCAAGTCAAGGAATCTACGATTAACCTTCGATTCCTAACCTACGCATCAAGTATCATCCTGGTCATCTTTATACTGTATGCTTTAGCAGTAAAGAAGAACATTACTTACCTGCCCAACCCTGTTACCTCAGTCAACTACGTTCCGTCTATTCCTTCGTTATGGCCGTCACTTCATTCAAGGGGGGGAGGAGTTACCACATCTACATCTACTTCCCCACCCCCTAAACCTCCACGCCAGAACCATTAGTTCGTTGTCCCGCATCTGACCACATCAGCTGTCTACGTCTACTTCCCCTACCCCTAAAAGCCTCCACACAGAGCCGCTAGTTCGTTGTCCTCTCATGTTGCAACAGTGTAGGCGGAAACAGCTCAGCAAAACGGAGGCATTCCCCAAATCCGCTGGGTCAGCAGATTCGCGATCACATAGCCAAACATAAAACATTATTCTTCTTTGTAATAAGTCAGTCTTTAGCGTGCTGGGTCAGCACGCCGGAATTATGTTTCATGCACTGAGCCAACTGTTCTAGTACGTTGGCTCGTGGTAACTTATATATCAATTGCTGGGGTTATATTTGAGTAGAGCTTGTGCTCTTTATTGTATAAAACGAATAGTCGATGTGTAGAATTTTTCCCACATGAGAGGGTATTGGTGTCTCCCCGATATCTTGTTTTTTAGGATGTCTGTCATATATATGGATTTCGATCATGTCCTGCAATTTGTACCTGTTTAAAGTTTTCTTAAGCCAACAGAGAGCCCTATTATGCTTGGCCCTGAGAATCTCTCTTATTTCCTCGACAACAAAAACGACTGTGACTCTTTTTTTGCAGTGCCAGAATTTCGCTGCCAGAATTTTCGCTTTGAACTACTTTGTCCTATATCATGGCTAGTGTGTGTAAGTTACAATGCAGTTTGAAATAGCGCAACAAAACGACAATGGTTCGTATCGGCAAATGCGTGCGGCCTAAATCGTTTCTCCAAGTTGCTTGCAAACACTTTTGCTGTGTCCTGTGAAGTTCGACATCAGGCCACCAGAAGGGCTTCTTATAGCAGATTTTTGAGAAGCCTAAGACTTAAACCTTTTCGTTATTTTCCGCATAGAGAATTTTGAGGAGGAGTCGGTATGTTCTCTAAAATGTTGTCTATCTGGTTTTCTGTTGGCCAGCACTTTATGAAGCCGATTCGATAGCCTTCTGTAGATCTGTTGGGTACGAACATCGCCTGTTCTTTCAAATTCTTTTCTGACAACAAGTTTTTTTGGCAAATCTACAGAAATTTACAAGATATATAAAAATGATATATCACAACATTTTTCGAAAGTGTGGGCGTAACATTTTTAGGCGGCTTGTGAACGTTGGAGAGGGCGTGGCAAAAAGTTTTTTTCGCAAATCTATAGTTATTTATAAGTGAAAAAATATCAGAACTTTCTTTAAAAGTGTGGGCGTGACAGTTTTGGGCGGTTTGTGGGCGTTGGAGGGGGCGTACCATTTATTGACAAATCTATAGAAATATTCAAGATACAAGAAATATTCAATAAGGAAAAAATAACAACATTTTTCAAAATTATGGGAGTTACAGTTTTGGGCGGTTTGTGGGCGTGCCAAAAAATGTTTTGGAAAATCTCTAGAAATTAACTATAACTATATTAAAAAAGAAAAAATATTACAACATTTTTCAAAACTGTGGGCTTGACAGTTTTGGACGGTTTGTGGGCGTTAAAGTGGGCGTGGCAAAATTTGGAAACAAGCTTGCACTGCGTCTAAGTCTCTGGAAGCTGCGTGCTTACTCTCAACATAAGCTTTTGTAGTTCCTGATATCGAGGCGTTCATACGGACAGACGGACGTACATACGGACATGGCCAGATCGATTCGGGTATTGATCCTGATCAAGAATATATATACTTTATATGGTCGGAAACGTTTCCTTCTGTCGATTACATACTTATCAACGAATCTAGTATACCCTTTTACTCTATATAAAAAAATGTATATGATTTGAATATAACGACCTTATCTGGTCTGGCATTACTTTATTATTAAAAATGAATAGTTTTTTTTAGGATTTCGAAAAACAAACACCTAACTATAGCCTTACAACATGAATTTCGACCTAAGAAAATTTAATAACTTTATTATTCAAAATAGTCCTATCATTTGCGTAGTTTTTTTTAGGAGTTCGAAAAACAAACAACTAACTGTAAACCTTAACATTTAAGTACTCTTCGACCAAAGGATATGTACTAACGAACTCATCTGGTCTGGCATTCTTTATTATTCAAAATGCATAGTGTTTTTTAGGATTTCGAAAAACAAACACCTAGCCCTTAAGTAACTATTAGATTATAGTCATATTATGCCGAGGTTAAGGGAAATACAAAATTACAAATTTCCACTATTTTTAACGAGACAATTTACTTAAGTGACAAGTGAAGACGGAAGTATAGTTCTTGTTGTAACAGAACTTGGTCTTTTGGTATTAGTGGAGAGCTAGCACAACAGGATTCTTCTTATCCTGTTGGATGACAACAGGAGTCTCTTATTGAACATTACGAAGGAGTCGGAAACGCAAAGCCCGTTAAACAGAGGTTATATCCAGTCAATCGGGCAGTAGAGAATATTCTTTATGCAGAAATATATTGTGTGCTGCAATTAAATGTTATTCAGCCTTCCGTAAGCCCATGGAGTTCTTCAATGCGTCCGGTTGCCAAACTTAATAAAATTCGACTTTTCCTGGATGCACGTAGGCTTAACGAGGCTACTAAAAAGGATGCCTCAGAATCATATCCAAGTTCGACTTACAGCTTCGCAATGAATGGAAAATTTTAAATGCATTCACGGTGCCTGGGCGACCGTTATACCAGTTTAAAGTTATGCCGTTCGGGCTATGTAATCCTACAATGTGTCGCTTAATGGATCACATCATACCAACAAATCTGCGTAATTGTCTCTTTGGCTACTTAGACGATCTTTGTCTCTTTATTGACTCATTTGTCAGTATTGAATCGATTGGGCGAGGAATTACGCAAAGCCAATCTTACTCTACATGTGGAGAAAAGCCCGTTTGGAGTATTAAGCATCAATTATTTGGGGTACGTCATTGGTAGTGGAGGTATTTGTACTGACCCAGTAAAAATATCGCGTATAGTAAATTGGCAGGCTCCCAAAAATCTGAAGCAAGTAAGGGGATTTCTTGGAGTTTGTTTTTGTGTTTGTTTAAATCCTCCTATGCCGAAATGCTGAAGACCATAGAGAAGCTACGGATGAGCGGATAGCCAAGCTATGGATGAGCATTGCCCCATCGTATCGACCGTTTCAACGGCTATATATTAACCTGGTCGGACCCTATCCTCGTAGTAAACAAAGACACGTTAGATTGCTAATAGTAGTAGACCACCTGAGCGCATATCCTTCGCTACGGAACTAACAAAATGTACGTCAACGGCAGTAATAGATTTCCTTTTAAAACAGGCATGTAGGCGTTCCCGAAACGACAATTAAGCTAATTTTAAAGCTTGTGATTTTCTTACTGAATTAGGCTTAAACCACGTATTTTCCGCTTTATACTCCCGACAAAGTAATGCGGTCTTTTATGTGATATCCGAACTTACTTAAAAACCGACTTAACCGACTGGGACTGGAATATTACTAACATTTCATGTTCCTTAAGATCAGCTTTTCATAAATCGTTAGGATGCTCCCCATACCGTGCTGTATTCGAATTGGATCTTATTATAAGCTGCTAAAGAACTTACCCGTATTAGAATAACCGATACTAACCCATTTCTCGATCGTATAATTTAGCCCTTAATCGAAAAAATATTCAGGTCAATATTCGTCGGGGCATGATGGCAATGTGCGGCAATATAACCTGCGCCCAAAACCACTTTTCTTTAAGGACATGAAGTATTTCGTCGGAATTTTGCCCAGACGACTCAAAATTAAAAAGAAACTTGGGAATTGTTATTACCAGCTTGAGAATCTACAAGAAAAAGAAATATTTGCCCAAGTACAAACCAGAACTTTGATCTAGGTAGGGTTTAGTTCAGTATGTGGGTATACTTTACCACTTACTAGTATTGCCCGAATTGTGCAAATAGTTATATCCCAAAATTCTAAGTGGCATCTATGTTTTTCTCAACCAAGTGCTACGCAAAACCTCCTCGGAGGAAAATAGGCAGTAAATCTCGCCAAGAAGTTTCTTTTATCAGGTATATAGCCGTCGTAAGATTCATTAAATTTATCTCGGCGTTTACTGCCGATTTCATTAAAATCGAGAGCTTCTAGCGAATCCTGATGTCTTTTCCATATGAAGTTTTAATTAGGACAATCAAATGCAAGCGCACATCAAAATCAATCAAATTGACTAAACAAAATTGTTTACACAATAACTTCTTTGGCATTAACCTTAAGCCGGTCAAAATAAACCTCGATTTTACGTTTAAGAAACGCTTTCTTATCATGAACCGATGAAAATGTAGGCAATCAGCAATAGACATGTTATTGTAAAACTAATTGCGCCAATTAACTCTTGTCTGTATTTTTGTCCGATGTTATGCGCAGTCAAACATCGAAGAGAAGAGGCAAAGTGCGTGCAAAATAACGGAATCTCCTGCCTATCAATTAATGGTCTGCAAACCTTTAAAACCTCTGTTTAACGTTTAAGAAACGCTTTCTTATCAGAAACTGATGAAAATGTAGGCACATCAGCAATAAACCTGTTATTATTGTAAAACGAAGTCTCAACTTTACATAAAATCAATTTCTAATTATTCGGAAAAGTTCGCCGACAACTATGCTTAGCGATCAAAAAACGAGTGAGTGCCGAAAAAATGCATTGCATAGAAAAACTGAGATAGAGCTGTTAATGCTGCGGCTGCGGACCTACATTATAATAGGCATAGTTTAAGCTTTGTTCAGTATTAAACATCTAATAAAGGAATTCGATTTTTCTATGTTTTTTTGCTTATGTTAAGAAATCATAAGGAGTTGTCGACAATTTGTTTAATTAAAATTTATAAATTCGAAAAGACCTAATTGGAATCGGATATTAAAACCTTTAAAAAAAAAAACATTTATTTGGCTAGATTCATGATATATGTCTGTCGTTGACTTTATAAAGATTATGTTGGAAGGGCAACTGCCTTCCATAATCTGGTGGCCTAGAGATAAATATAATCAAATATAATTCATTTGCAATTCATGCTCTGAAGCATATGCCGAGCATATACACAGTATAACCAATACACACCACACTACCCATTATGTATCCAAGCAATACAAGATAAGAACCAGGCTGTAATATAAATACAGAATATTATCGAGACAAATGACACACTGGTAGAATAAACATTCTTTGCCTAAAACCCCAAATAATTGTCACATTCCCACGATCAAAGTTCGGACTCGCAAACTCGAAAACCTAAGTTTTAATTTCAAATAAATAAAGTCCTAAGAATCTTAGAGCACTAGTATCCAAGAGCTAATGCACTTGAATCCAAGAGAAATGCAGATAACTCCTAAGCTCCCTCTAAATCCTAAAATCCAAACTCCATATTTGAATAGCTCGAACCCGTGGCTTTAACATCAATCAATCTAGATCAATAGGATGAGTTCAGATGATGAGACCTAAATTAAGAAGGTCGGTGTTCTTCATAATAAAGTGTTGTAATTATTCAGTTAATAAAAATTATTTTTTTGGCTTATGGATATTACAAACATATAATTTATAGGATAGGCTAAACAAGTAGCTAACCTGACTAGCGAATTAAAACAGTGATTTCTAAATTAAATGGATCCGCAAAAGATGATACGTGCGTGTAGATTTCTAAAACAAAAATCCCGTGTGGTCAGATAAACTGGAAATTAACTAAGAAAAATCCGGTGCGGTCGGAAACAAAATTTTATTAAAATTTTTAATTTTGGGAGTTTAAATAAACCAAATCAAATAACATTTTAAAACTCTGTGCATCAAGAAATTTACAAATACTACAATATGGCAGTTCTTAGGTAGGTAGAATTACTCGGTTATCCACATCTAATAATCGAAATCCGTCAATTGCTAATTCATTTGTGGGGATTATATAAGAATCAAATTCAATATTATTAAAATCTGAATATTCATAACTTCAGAAATATATTCATGTAATGCTCAACCACATAACATATATCTACACAACATATACCAGCCACTTTATATATTCTCTTACTTAGCAACAATAGAACATAGAACCAAGAATGCCTTAGCACATAAGATAAAAAGATAAACAATAATTAAATTCCATAAGAACCCCAACTTCTTGGTGGCAATAACAAATTCGGCCGATGTAAACAACAAACCACGAAGTAGTAATTGGCGCAGTCGGTAGGATCCGCGTGTTAACATCATCTCTTAGAGCTGATAGATTAGTTCGAGATTAATAAAGTGCAGCTCGTGGCGAACAAAGTTTCGTTTGTGCTTCAGTTCATACAAAGCAGATCCGCAAAAGAATCTATGTGGCAAAATATTTGTGAATAGTTATCTAACTCTCGATGATGGATACTATTAATACAAATTAAAACTGCAATTGACCATTAAAGTGTCACCCACCAAAATTAATAAAAAAAAGGTGTGACTGTTACCAGGTCAGTGTAGCCCATCTAACATTGATTGGACCGCTACAAAGGTGTGTGAATACAAAAAAAAAAAAAAAAAAAAAAATTATTAAAAATAAAACCCCGATCAATCTACCTAGTAAGTTAAAGCAAAAATGAACAAAAGCCAACAGCGTGGCACAACCCAGAATTATGATTCTATCTGAGTTACATTTGAATCAGGCTTTGGGCCAGATTCGCCACATCCCGTCATTTGACGGTTCCACAAGAGAACTGGCATCATTTGTGAGACGTGTGGACTTCGTAATGTCCCTATATCCGACAATAGACAAGAGGCAACATAGTGTACTCTACAGTGCCATCGAGATGCAGCTGTCCCGACACGCACAAGAAGTGTCCCAGCTACAACAGTGCAACACTTGGGCTGAACTAGAATCAGTCCTCATCAAAACCCAAATCCCATACGAAGAGCTGCTAAGAAGACATTAACACCCCGTACTGGATTGGTAGTACTCGTAAGTTTGTAGAAGAACTAGAAAATAAGATGTTTGAAATTTCAAGTAAATTATCACTAGAAAACAATTATACAAATACAACTCTTTATACCGCCGCAATGCTAATACTATAAAAGATGTAATTTATAAAAGAATTCCAGACATAACGTTCATGACCTTAGCAAGATACAACATTACAACAACAACATTATTAAGACAAGTAGCGCAAAGGGATTGATCCTGATCAAGAATATATATACTGTATATGGTCGAAAACGTTTCCTTCTGCCTGTTACATACTTATCAACGAATCTAGTATACCCTTTTACTCTATATATAAATGAAATATGCAAGCAATTTGAAATACTAAACAAGCCAGTAAAAAAAATGTATCTGATTAGAATATAAGGACCTCATCTGGTCTGGCATTACTTTATTATTCAAAATGAATAGTTTTTTTTAGGATTTCGAAAAACAAACACCTAACTATAGCCCTTACAACATGAATTTCGACCTAAGAAAATTTAATAACTTTATTATTCAAAATAGTCCTATCATTTTGCGTAGTTTTTTTTAGGAGTTCGAAAAGCAAACAACTAACTGAAGACCTTAACATTTACGTACTCTTCGACCAAAGGAAAAGTACTAACGAACTCATCTGGTCTGGCATTCTTTATTATTCAAAATGCATAGTGTTTTTTAGGATTTCGAAAAACAAACACCTAACAAAAGACCTTACGTAAAGCAGCCACGCAATAGGCGCACTATTAGATTATAGCCATATTATGCCGAGGTTAAGAGAAATACAAAATTACAAATTTGCACTATTTTTAACAAGACAATTTACTTAACTGACAAGTGAAGACGGAAGTATAGTTCTTGTTGTAACAGAACTTGGTCTTTTGGTATTAGTGGAGAGCTAGCACAACAGGATTCTTCTTAACCTGTTGAATGACAACAGGAGTCTCTTATTGAATATTACGAAGGAGTCGGAAACGCAAAGCCCGTTAAACAGAGGTTATATCCACTCAATCGGGCAGTAGAGAATATTCTTTATGCAAAAATATATTGTGTGCTGCAATTAAATGTTATTCAGCCTTCCGTAAGCCCCTGGAGTTCTCCAATGCGTCCGGATGCACCTAGGCTTATCGTAGGCTACCAAAAGGATGCCTCAGAATCATATCCAAGTTCGAATGGAAAATTTAAAATGCATTCACGGTGTCTGGGCGACCGTTATACCAGTTTAAGTTAGGCTATGAAATCCGCCGTCTACAATGTGTCGCTTAATGGATCACATCATACCAACAAATCTGCGTAATTGTCTCTTTGGCTACTTAGACGATCTTTGTCTCTTTTTTGACTCATTTGTCAGTATTGAATCGATTGGGCGAGGAATTACGCAAAGCCAATCTTACTCTACATGTGGACAAAAGCCCGTTTGGAGTATTAAGCATCAATTATTTGGGGTACGTCATTGGTAGTGGAGGTATTTGTACTGACCCAGTAAAAATATCGCGTATAGTAAATTGGCAAGCTCCCAAAAATCTGAAGCAAGTAAGGGGATTTCTTGGAGTTTGTTTTTGTGTTTGTTAAATCCGAAATGCAGAAGACCATAGAGAAGCTACGGATGAGCGGATAGCCAAGCTATGGATGAGCATTGCCCCATCGTATCGACCGTTTCAACGGCTTTATATTAACCTGGTCGGACCCTATCATCGTAGTAAACAAAGACACGTTAGATTGCTAATAGTAGTAGACCACCTTAGCGCATATCCTTCGCTACGGAACTAACAAAATGTACCTCAACGGCAGTAATAGATTTCCTTTTAAAACAGGCATGTAGGCGTTCCCGAAACGACAATGAAGCTAATTTTAAAGCTTGTGATTTTCTTACTGAATTAGGCTTAAACCACGTATTTTCCGCTTTATACTCCCGACAAAGTAATGCGGTCTTTTATCTGATATCCGAACTTACTTAAAAACCGACTTAACCGACTGGGACTGGAATATTACTAACATTTCATGTTCCTTAAGATCAGCTTTTCATAAATCGACAGAATGCTCCCCATACCGTGCTGTATTCGAATTGGATCTGATTATAAGCTGCTAAAGAACTTACCCGTATTAGAATAACCGATACTAACCCATTTCTCGATCGTATAATTTAGCCCTTAATCGAAAAAATATTCAGGTCAATATTCGTCGGGGCATGATGGCAATGTGCGGCAATATAACCTGCGCCCAAAACCACTTTTCTTTAAGGACATGAAGTATTTCGTCGGAATTTTGCCCAGACGACTCAAAATTAAAAAGAAACTTGGGAATTGTTATTACCAGCTTGAGAATCTACAAGAAAAAGAAATATTTGCCCAAGTACAAACCAGAACTTTGATCTAGGTAGGGTTTAGTTCAGTATGTGGGTATACGTTACCACTTACTAGCATTGCCCGAATTGTGCAAAAACAAACTGTACAAAAATTCTAAGTGGCATCTATGTTTTTCTCGGGGGTCGCCTCGCCTTGAAGCCCGAACTAAGTGCTACGCAAAACCTCCTCGGAGGAAAACAGGCAGTAAATCTCGCCAAGAAGTTTCCTTTATCAGGTATGATTGGTAAAATTGATTAATTCGAAAAGACCTAATTGGAATCGGAAATTAAAACCTTAAAAAAAAAACATTTATTTGGCTAGATTCATGATAAATTGCCCTAAACCTTTTCTTTTTTATTTTATGATGCTTATATGACCAAAATAAATAAAATACAAATGTATAGATGCCACTTATTTTGTTCATTTTAAACTTCTGCTCTGAAAACGATTGAATGTACAAAATTAACAAGGACAAATTTATATCAGGTACAAAAAATTTAAAATAAGCAATACTTTGGGGCTCACTAAAGCTATATACGCGAAAAGATATTTGATATCTCCCTTCCGCCTTTTTGTATTTTGAATTTCGCGGCTATGTACAAAGCGCTACAGAGCTCGTATCTGGCAATACTATACATAATTTGAAAGGTCTTGACATAACCTACAAAACGACGCTATGCATGATTAGTTTGGATATTGCGTTCAGTTATAGACGTGTAAACATGGAGTTCACTAACGCCGAAATTCGCGCTATTTTAAAGTTTTCCTTCGTTAAAGGCAAATCCGCCAGAGAAACGTTCCGTGAGATTAATGGTGTTTTGGGGGATGGTACTCTATCACTTCGAACCGCGGAGGAATGGTTTCGACGATTCAGAGCCGGTGAAAACGACACCATGGATAAGCCAGCCGGCGGAAGACCTGTGACGACAAATACCGATCAAATCATGGAATACATCGAGTTAGACCGGCATGTGGCATCTCGTGACATCGCCCAGGAGATGGGAGTTAGTCACCAAACCATTTTAAACCATCTGCAGAAGGCTGGATACAAAAAAAAGCTTGATGTTTGGGTGCCGCATGATTTGACGCAAAAAAACCTTCTGGACCGAATCAACGCCTGCGATATGCTGCTGAAACGGAACGAACTCGACCCATTCTTGAAGCGGATGGTGACTGGCGACGAAAAATGGATCACATACGACAATATCAAGCGAAAACGGTCGTGGTCGAAGGCCGGTGAATCGTCCCAAACAGTGTCCAAGCCGGGATTGACGGCCAGGAAGGTTTTGCTGTGTGTTTGGTGGGATTGGAAGGGAATCATCCACTATGAGCTGCTCCCATATGGCCAGACGCTTAATTCTACCATCTACTGCGAACAACTGGACCGCTTGAAGCAGGCGATCGACCAGAAGCGTCCAGAATTGGCCAACAGGAAGGGTGTAGTGTTCCACCAGGACAACGCCAGACCACACACTTCGTTGATGACTCGTCAGAAGCTAAGGGAGCTCGGATGGGAGGTTTTATCGCATCCACCATATAGCCCGGACATAGCGCCAAGTGATTACCACCTGTTCCTGTCCATGGCGAATGCCCTTGGTGGTGTAAAGTTGAACTCAAAAGAGGCTTGTGAAAAGTGGCTGTTCGAGGCTGTAGGAGGGGGGCTTCTACGAGGGAGGTATTATGAAGTTGCCATTTAGATGGAAACAGATTATCGAACAAAACGGCGCATATTTGAACTAAATCCGATCACTGTAACACTTTTTATAAGGCATTGAATAAAGAGCAAAAAAGCGGGAGGGAGATATTTTCCAACCTATTATAAGAGCAACAAAAACCACATTAAGTTTCTATCAGTCTGATGAGCGAAACTAACGGTAAGGACGATTAAATAGGTACATATATATTTCAAGGCATTTCTATTGCACAGCAAAATAGCTCTTTATGACATATCTATATGAAATTATAATTGTAAATATAAAATATTTAATATATTTGTATATCACTAGCTTAGAGTTTGTAACGCTAACTTTCGGTTAGCATTATTTCTTGTGGTTTCTTTCGGTTTATAGTTAAGTAAGTAAATAATTACAGTTTATTGATCTTTATTTTGTAGATTGCAAGCGACCGTTTATTGTAATTGTTCATTTGAAAACTAAAGCTAAGATACAAAATATTTCCCTAAGTCCCTAGCAATCAAGTGTGGGCGTCGGCAGCGTCGCAGAAGGCGTCGGCAGCGGATCAGTGGTCGTCAGCGGCTACGCGGCGGAGAAGTGCATATGATCGCACTTTTAGCTGGTCGTTGACAGTGGAAAGAATACAGACCTTTGGTCAGCATTTTGGGCACTTGTGTTTACCCAGAAATGATGTTGAAATATATGGACAATTCTCGTTGTTCCTATCTGTATCTGTCCTATCCCGTTGTAAATCGTCACAGTCTGTGCGTCGGTGTAGTTAGTTATTTCAATGAGTCCGTTTGTCAATGCGACCACAGTAAGTATCCTGAAAGTAATCATGATCTGATGTTACTTTTGTGCACTATTTTTCCTGACTCTGTTAGTATTGTAGTATTCCTATCTTGCTTAACTATTTCTTTCCTAAATCTGTTTGATAGCTTAGATCCTAATCTTGTATTAACCCTAACGAAAATTTCTTGGCCCTTGATGTAGGTCTTTATGGGCTTTCTTGTCCGGTTGTAATTTTTAATGTCAGTTTACCGTACTCTGCTTTATAGAGCTCAACGCCCAGCTGGTCTGTCAACATGAATTTGATAGAAGCTGAGTTGAGGGACTTTTCGTTGTCCATTACTATTAGTTTGGGCACTCCATAATAGAATACGATATCTCTTAAGGGTTTTCTAATGTCCTCTACAGCTTTCGATTTAATGAGTCTTCCCAGAGCCAGCTTGGAGAATTTGTCGATTGCTGTGAGAACCAGATATCGTTCTGTCGAGTAGATGTCGACATGAATAATTTGTCCGGGGTATTCTGGCAAGGGAGTTTCTCTGATTTCCGTATGAGTGGGGTGTCTGTCATATTTAGAGGTCTTACACACCAAACACTGACTCACGATAGCTGAAACTTTTTTCCTCATTTTAGGAAAATACACTCTTTCAGACAGCTGAGCTTTATTTTCCAAAGCGTTTCTGTGTGCTCTGTTGTGTGTCCTAAGTATTTCTTCCTCCTGTTCGGGTTCGGTAACAAGGTCTTTGACCTCAGTCTGAGTGAATCTAATCTTGAAACCCTTAAAGTGGATGGGGTAGAGGATTTGTATTTTCCCCATTACATCCTTGGATGTGAAAATTCCGTTTATCACGGATGGGTTCAAATCTGACAAGAGGCTATCAGGTGTGAACAATTTACGGTCCACTAAATGCCTATGGAATGTCGGGAATGGAATGCTAACTGAGTAATTCTCCGACTCTGATTTCCTGAAGAAAATTTGATTTTTAAATGCATTTATTGGGGCTTCAACGCTAGGTATCAACCCATGGCTCGAACTGTCAGAGCTGCGCATTGTTGAGGTTACCGAGCTTATTTGCGCGGCTGTCGGTCCTCTGGACAGAGCGTCGGCCACAGCGTTTTCTTTGCCTGGTTTATAGAGAATTTCATAGTCGTATTCCTCGAGGTATGACTTCCATCTTTTGATTCTCGCATTTCCATTCCATCTGCTGATGGTCGGTAAAGGTTTTCACTTTTGCTTTACCGTAAAGGTAAATTTTGAGCTTTTTTAGAGCCCAGATAATGGCTAGCATTTCTTTCTCATTTGTGGCGTAGTTTTCCTCTGCCTTCGAGAGTGTTCTCGATAAGAATGAAATGGGTCTGTTTTCTTGTGAAAGAACAGCACCCACTGCGAAATTGGAAGCGTCCGTAGTTAGGTGAAATTCTTTTTTAAAATCTGGGTAGTGGAGTATCACGTCTGGGGAAATAAAACTGCTCTTCAATTTCTTGAAGGCTTCCATTGCTTCGTTATTAAGGGAGAGGGATTTTTTTGACGATAATGTCTTGGAAATTCGTCCATCCTCCCCTCTCAAAAGCGAGCTAAGTGGTTTTGCCAACTTAGCGTAGTTGGGAATAAATCTCCTGTAATATCCGGATAATCCTAAGAATGATCTCAGTTCTTTGAGTGTTTTTGGAATTGGGAAGTCTGAAATTGCCTGTACTTTGATTGGATTGGTTTCTATGCCCTCGTCGGACAAGACGAATCCCAGGAATTCTACCTTCCTCTTTATAAACTCGCATTTGTCCAACTGACATTTCATGTTGGCTAGTTGCAAGGTCTTGAAAATTATGTCCAGGTTTTTGTAATGGGTTTCATCATCTTTGCTAAAGATAATGATATCGTCGATATAGATGAAACATATTTTGCCAATATGCTCATGAAGGATATCGTCGAGTGCGCGTTGGAATATTGATGGTGCATTTTTCAGACCGAATGGGAGTCGAGTGAATTCGTATTCTCCATGATTTATGGAGAAGGCGGTCTGTTCGATATCGGAGTCTTTAAGTGGGATCTGGTGAAACCCACTTTTAAGATCGAGCACCGAGAAAACTTTGTTGTCACCAAGTTGGGCTAAAACCTCGTTAATATCGGGGATGTTACCATATTGAGTTTTCGGTAATCAATCACGACTCTGTATTTCTTTTTACCAGAGGAGTCGAGTTTTTTTGGCACAATCCACACTGGTGAATTGTAGGGTGACCTTGATGGTCGAATTATTCCGTCGCGCAAAAGCTCCGCTATTTGTTTATTGACTTCATTTTTTAGGGACATCGGGTACTGATAAAACTTCGAATACACAGGTGTATCCGATGTGGTTCAAATTGCTGCCTTTACATTTGTTGTGAAGGTCAGTTTTTGGTTTGGGTCTGCGAAGAGACCTGGATAATTATTAATTACCCGATTCAGTTTTTCTTTTTGGTTTTGTCCCAAGTGATCTATTCTGGGGCTGATTGTATTAACAGCCTCGAACCTTCGTTTCTTGATAGCAATTTCCTAGTGTCATGGTCAAATTTCCTAAATCTATCTGTGCTCCCATTTCTTTCAGGGTGTCTTTGCAGAGAATTGCGTCGAATGTCGTAAGAGATGTTAATAGGAAAAATTTTATTTCCCAGTCAAAAAGGTCTGTTCTCTTGTAGTGTGTTATTTTCATATCGCCACCCGGAGTGGCAGCTATGAAAGGCTTGTTATTTGGTATTGCATTCGACACCAGTTTGGGCTGAATATAATTTTTGTTGGAGCCCGTGTCGATCAACACCTTTAGAACCTTTCCACTCCTCACTCTACATTCGAAGTATGGCAGTGAGGAGTCTTCTAATCTAAAAAATGCAACACTTGTTGTTGCTCATCGTCATTTAAGTAGTCCGTCAGTTCGTTGCAATATTAGTCCATGGTGCCATTTATGTCGTTCTGGGTTTCATATTCTTGCATCGACCGTTGATAGTCTGTCATGCTTGAACTGGGCCCAGCTATTTTGACACTTGGCTGTCCCATGCCAATAGTTTGGATATTATAATTTCTTTGTCTTTTGTTTATGTCTGTAGTCTGTCCGCTCGGTCGTTTGCCGGCGTCAAAATGTGGTCTGTTCATATAATTGACATTTCTCGTCTGTATACTGCGGTCCACGTCTATTGGTTCTGGTCTTGGCTGCGGTTTGGCCGCGGAGGGGCGGGGTGGGGCATTATATTGTTGCCATTGTTGTTGATAATTTTGTCGGGGTGCGGCGAACGGTGCATTACCGAAATTGAGCATGTGTTGTCTTGGCGCAGCGAATGGCTGACCTAAGTGTTGTGGTGGTCCCCTCATGAAGTTTCGTGGAGGGACCGGTGGAGGCTGTCGATGGCCAAAGGCATTCGCCGGCTGGAAATTGCGGGGTGCCGGTATGGGTTTTTCGTTTACCCTGAAGCTCGACTGTTGCCCCTTATTTGCCGCATGGTTTGATCTGTATGTTTGGTTTTCAAGTTTTAAGCAATAATGCAAAGCTGAAGGGAGATCGGCTGGCTCCTTTATAGCCAAGAGGCGAGGTAAGTCTCCTCGAAGACCTCTAATAAATATGTCCAGAGCTTTATCTCTGTACATTTTTGTAATGAAATGCTCGGATTCTCGGGTCATTTGCATGCAGCTAAGCTTATTTAAAATAAGCGAGAAATTTTTATTGTAATTCTTCATTTGAAAACTAAAGCTAAGATACAAAATATTTCCCTAAGTCCCTAGCAATCAAGTGTGGGCGTCGGCAGCGTCGCAGCAGGCGTCGGCAGCGAATCAGTGGTCGTAAGCGGCTACGCGGCGGAGAAGTGCAGATGATCGCAATTTTAACTGGTCGTTGAAAGAATGCAGACCTTTGGTCAGCATTTTGGGCACTTGTGTTTACCCAGAAATGATGTTGAAATATAAGATGTGGGACAATAACTAGTATAAAGAAGCTGAAGATGGGAAAATAATTTGACTGCAGTGTCAGATAATCAAGAATTCTTGTCAAAAGAATTTTTAAGTGCGGCTGTGCTTAAGTATTTACTCGGTAAGTACATATAATTCATAATATTTTATTTAAGCGACAGTTTATTCTTATGTATAAAAAGTACATATTATAAAATAGTATTTTTCTATTTATGCTGGGTGTCGTAACTGCCTGCGCTTTTACTCTCACTGCACATTTCCCACTCCGCATTAGTTGGTTTATGTATTGGATTGTAGACAACATTTCTCTGCGCCTTGAAGCTGAGGGCCAGATAAATGTTTTATCCCCAGTCGCAGTCTTAATTTGGCCGGCAGGCCTTTGTCTTCTGTCGTTGACTTTATGAAGATTATGTTGGAAGGGGAACTGCCTTCCATAATCTGCTGGCCTAGAGATAAATATAAATATATATAATTCATTTGCAATTCATGCACTGAAGCATATGCCGAGCATATACACAGTATAACCAATACACACCACACTACCCATTATGTACCCAAACAATACTAGATTAGAACCAGACTGTAATATAAATACAGAATATTATCGAGACAAATCACCCACTGGTAGCACTAGTATCCAAGAGCTAATGCATTTGAATCCAAGAGAAATGCAGATAACTCCTAAGCTCCCTCTAAATCCTAAAATCCAAAGTCCATATTTGAATACCTCGAACCCGTTGCTTTAACGTCAATCAATCTAGATCAATAGGATGAGTTCAGATGATGAGACCTAAATTAAGAAGGTCGGTGTTCTTCATAATAAAGTGTTGTAATTATTCAGTTAATAAAAATTATTTTTTTGGCTTATGGATATTACAAACATATAATTTATAGGATAGGCTAAACAAGTAGCTAACCTGACTAGCGAATTAAAACAGTGATTTCTAAATTAAATGGATCCGCAAAAGATGATACGTGCGTGTAGATTTCTAAAACAAAAATCCCGTGTGGTCAGATAAACTGGAAATTAACTAAGAAAAATCCGGTGCGGTCGGAAACAAAATTTTATTAAAATTTTTAATTTTGGGAGTTTAAATAAACCAAATCAAATAACATTTTAAAACTCTGTGCATCAAGAAATTTACAAATACTACAATATGGCAGTTCTTAGGTAGGTAGAATTACTCGGTTATCCACATCTAATAATCGAAATCCGTCAATTGCTAATTCATTTGTGGGGATTATATAAGAATCAAATTCAATATTATTAAAATCTGAATATTCATAACTTCAGAAATATATTCATGTAATGCTCAACCACATAACATATACCTACACAACATATACCAGCCACTTTATATATTCTCTTACTTAGCAACAATAGAACATAGAACGAAGAGTGCCTTAGCACATAAGATAAAAAGATAAACAATTATTAAATTCCATAAGAACCTTAACTTCTTGGTGACAATAACAAATTCGGCCGATGTAAACAATTTAACATAAACATCCGCAGTCTTATTCGTTATTTCCACTTGAAGGGTGAAAACTGCTTACACAGCTTAAAGGGTCAAAACTTTCCACGTAGCTCAAATTCGGGTGATCGGTATCCATGCGCAATCCACTCAGGAGAGCGGAGGAGGAGTAAACATAAATGAGAGCTCAATATGAAGAAGTAAATAAGCTCAGCCAAGGGTTTGCTAAGCGTCGGCTTTGCAAATTAGATGTAGATTTTATTCATACTTCAATTGTGTTAGACGTGAATTTGTCTCCGACATTCGCTTAGGGTTTTAATAAAAAAAAAATTTTTTTTTATGAACCAACAAACCGCGAAGTTGTAATCGGAGAATCCTGAGACAAGTGCGTAGGCGTAGGCGCCGATCTCGAAAGTTAATTATTTTAGTTGGCTCGCCAAGTGGTCGAATGCAAATGATTAGGCGACGAGAGAATATGTTTATAAAGGCGAGAAGTGTCTATGTTTATGGTATGCGATCTATGAGAAAGGGTAGCTTTGGAGGGCTCTCGTCCTTTGATTACATTTTGTGCTTAGACTTAGATATTTTGTGTTTATACATTAATGTGTGTATATGAGTTTATACTAGTTGCTTATAATTATCTTATGGGGAGTTGTGGGTGTAAGAATGGATATGTTACTTCCCCATCCTTAATAAAAAAGCCTGTTTTCAGGATCTTATTTTAGGGTACAATACAGGGGTATTTACGTGGGGTACAACGTTTTCTGTTTCAGGGTGTATAACTAGTATGATTAATGCTGTAAGTGTTATTTTTTGAAAGACATTATTCGTCTGAATGTGTGAAAGTATTCTAGTGGTTCAAGTTTCGTTAGGTTATCGCTTACATAGATAGTTTGAGTGTAATCTATCATTGTGTTGGTAATTAATATATCTTCTAATTGAACGGAACAATTAAATGTTTTTATCATGTTGTTACCTTCTATTATTATTTCTCTATAAATATTAGTTTGGCAATTATCTCCCTTCCGCCTTTTTGTCTTTTGAATTTCGCGGCTATGTACAAAGCGCTACAGAGCTGGTATCTGGCAATACTATACATAATTTGAAAGGTCTTGACATAACCCACAAAACGGCGCTATTCAACAGTTATAGACGTTCAACAGTTATAGACGTGTAAACATGGAGTTCACTAACGCCGAAACTCGCGCTATTTTAAAGTTTTCCTTCGTTAAAGGCAAATCCGCTAGAGAAACGTTCCGTGAGATTAATGGTGTTTTGGGGGATGGTACTCTATCACTTCGAACCGCGGAGGAATGGTTTCGACGATTCAGAGCCGGTGAAAACGACACCATGGATAAGCCAGCCGGCGGCATGTGGCATCTCGTGACATCGCCCAGGAGATGGGAGTTAGTCACCAAACCATTTTAAACCATCTGCAGAAGGCTGGATACAAAAAAAAGCTTGATGTTTGGGTGCCGCATGATTTGACGCAAAAAAACCTTCTGGACCGAATCAACGCCTGCGATATGCTGCTGAAACGGAACGAACTCGACCCATTCTTGAAGCGGATGGTGACTGGCGACGAAAAATGGATCACATACGACAATATCAAGCGAAAACGGTCGTGGTCGAAAGCCGGTGAATCGTCCCAAACAGTGGCCAAGCCGGGATTGACGGCCAGGAAGGTTTTGCTGTGTGTTTGGTGGGATTGGAAGGGAATCATCCACTATGAGCTGCTCCCATATGGCCAGACGCTTAATTCTACCATCTACTGCGAACAACTGGACCGCTTGAAGCAGGCGATCGACCAGAAGCGTCCAGAATTGGCCAACAGGAAGGGTGTAGTGTTCCACCAGGACAACGCCAGACCACACACTTCGTTGATGACTCGTCAGAAGCTACGGGAGCTCGGATAGGAGGTTTTATCGCATCCACCATATAGCCCGGACATAGCGCCAAGTGATTACCACCTGTTCCTGTCCATGGCGAATGACCTTGGTGGTGTAAAGTTCAACTCAAAAGAGGCTTGTGAAAAGTGGCTGTCCGAGTTCTTCGTAAATAAGGAGGGGTGCTTCTACGAGGGAGGTATTATGAAGTTGCCGTCTAGATGGAAACAGATTATCGAACAAAACGGCGCATATTTGAACTAAATCCGATCACTGTAACCCTTTTTATAAAGCATTGAATAAAGAGCAAAAAAGCGGAGGGGAGATATTTGCCAACCTATTATAATAACGATAATTCCAGGCCTACTGCCGAGCATGATACTCATGTTATGCTTCCTATCGACAATTAGCACACAATACTTAGACGTAAACCCATATTCAGGCCAAAAACGGTTACCTAATCTCTCAAACCGGATCAATAGATTTACCAATAAACTAGAATATCACTACTTATCTGTTAATTTAATTAAAACCGAAAATACTTATGAAGAACTTATCAAACAAGCTCAAATCTTTTAATAATTTCCTTTATTCTTAGAAGTTTGGTGTGGATTTGTGTTAGAATTGGAGTTATTTTGGCGTTTCGTTCGGTCAATGAAGGTTATTTCGTATACACCTTGTTGTGCTATTTGTTTGAGTTTAGATACTGTCGTTATGTCATGTCTAGCAAGAGTCATAAATAACCTATCGGGAAATATTATCATGATCACATCTATAACTGGTTTGTTTAATGCATTGTTAACAGTGTTGTTAACGTTATTTTCTAGCATAAGCTTATTTGATATTGTGAATGATTTAATTTCTAATTCTTCGACGAACTTACGGATACTTCCGTTGAAGGGTGTATTGTAGAGGCGACGGTGTAATTCTTCACATGGTATTTGCGTTTTATATTCGCTGATGAGTGCCTTCATTAGAGTTGGCCAGGTTGATGCTCCAGATAATTGTGACACTCGTAGAGCATCTCCTGCGAGCTGCATCTCGATTGCGCTGAAGAATACATGTTTTTGTCTGGGGTCCGTTGTTGAATACAGTTGGAGTATAAACTCGATCCTTCATATGAAGGCACTAAGTTCTTGGGTGTCACCACTGAATGAAGGTATTTGCCTAATTTGACTTAAGACTTGATTCAAGTGGGATTCTGATAATAGTTGGATTTGTTCGGTTGCCATAGTTGATTTTGTTCCTGTAGAGATTTTTTGGTTTTTTTTGTTTTTACACTTTTATTATTCGTATGCAGTAGGTTGACTATTGTGTGACAATAACCGATTATACGTAGTTCTTTTGCGGATAAATAGAGTTTATTGTATTACGATTTACGTTCACTTAGCACCGATTCGCGTGGTTCAATCATTAGAAGATACGCTTGGTCGTGCAAGGATCTTTTGTCACTAGATTGATATTTGTAAACGAGTCGTACAACTTTTTCTTTTTATCCTACCGGCTGCGCAATTTACGAATTCAGACCGGGGGTTTAATAAAAAAAACACACGATTGAGTTTTATGTTTTATTAAACCTTTTTATTTATTCCATTTAAGGAACAAACTAGAGCCTTTTGATTATCACTAAGTTGGAAGTTTAAATTGGCTTTAGCGGAGTTATCGTGGTTGATAATGTACTCAGTACTGAACTGCTGCATGGAGGCCTGCTTGCTGTTTTATAGGCAATTTGGGGAAGCCAAAGAGCGAAGATTAAGAGAGTTGGATTGTATACCTGTAATTTCCTGTTGGAAGAGAGTCTTCTGAGAAATAGGAGTAATTGGAGAATCCTGAGACAAGTGCGTAGGCGTAGGCGCCGATCGGGAAAGTTTATTATTTTAGTTGGACCGCCAAGTGATAGAATGCAAATGATTAGATGACGCCTATGTTTATGATTTGCGATCTGTGAAAAAGGGTGGTTTTGGAACATGACGCTGTGTCCAAGGTTAATCGAAGGGCTCTCGTTCTTTGATTACATTTTGTTCTTAGACTTAGATATTTTGTGTTTATACATTAATGTGTGTATATGAGCTTATACTAGTGTATGTTGCTTATAATTATCTTATGGGGAGTTGTGGGTGTAATAATGGATATGTTACTTCCCCATCCTTAAGAAAAAAGCCTGTCCTCAGGCGCTTATTTTAGGGTACAATACAGGGGTATTTACCTGGGGTGTTTCAGGGTGTATAATAGTTTCGTTTTCGTTTTGGGGTATAGTTTTATATTTATAAATGAAGTACAATGCAACAATTATAACTAGTATGATTAATGCTGTAAGTGTTATTATTTGAAAGATATTATTCGTCTGATTGTGTTGTTCAATTATTTCTTTTGTGTGAATGTATTCTAGTGGTTCAAGTTTTGTTACGTTATTATTTAGATAGATAGTTTGAGTGTAATCTAACATTGTGTTGCTAATTAATATATCTTCTAATTGAACGGAACAATTAAATGTTTTTATCATATTGTTACCTTCTAATATAATTTCTCTATTAATACAATTTTGGTTTAAAATAGTCTTGGGAAGGTTCCAAGTTGTAATTATATTAGGTTCTACATATTTTATTTCAAAATCAGAATGTGTTTTACTGTATCTACATTGCGTTGGGAGTTGGTTTAGTATGTTATGTATGTTTAGTATATTATACATTTATTAGTGACCAAGCTTTGGGAATTTGCTGTGTAAGTTTGATTATTGTGTAAAAAATATTTGTCATGTATTATTTCAGTTAGTCTGTTACTATTTTCGTCTGGGTATGGTTTCAAAAACTGGTGTTTTAATTATTTCTCTCGGAATGTGGGATATTATCAGAATTTCGTTCGTATCAGATTTAAGCCAAGCAGAAGTTTTGATATTAGGAATTTTTTCAGAATTGACGTGAGTTAATAAATCGTGTTTTAAAAGTTATGGGTTAAAGATACCTAAGCGTGTTAGCTACAAGCCAAGTTTTATGTCTTCAGTGTATTGTATTCAGTGAATTGTTGTAGGTTAAAAATTTCATAGTTTATTGGTAAAGATTAGGTAAGATTGGTAATGATTAGGTAAAGATAGGTGTTACTTCTAAGTATTGTGTGTTAATTGTCGATATGAGGCATAACATGAGTATCATGCTCGGGAGTAGGCCTGGAATTATCGTTATTATATTTACTTTTATTAATTTTCTTTTTCTTTTTAAACTTAGATTTATAGTGTATTATTTTTCTACCTCTATTTGTTTCCTCAAAATGTTTTTCGTCTATTTGTCTTAAATTTCCTGTCTTTTTGAATGGGTTAGTCGTTTTTGATCTAACTAGAGGAGATTCTCTGAAATTGGTGTCTATACTAAAGTCTTGTCTAGTTTCATTGAGTTTGTTAATTTTGTTCACTTTATTTTCTTGTGTGTTATAGCAAGGGGTTCCTGCAAAAATAAAAATGTCTGCTGGTGTTCGACCAGTTGTGTTGTTTTGTTTTGTGATTGTATACGTAAAGTATTTTTTCGAATTTTGTGAATTGGTTTTCGGGTTCATTTTCGCTTGATATTATTCTTAATTTTTCATTACCGGTTTTATGAAATCTCTCGATGTCAGAAATTCCATTTTTACTTGTCGTTATATTTAAGGTTACTCCTTCTGAATCTAACCAGAGTTTAAGTGCGACGCACTTGAAAGCGGAGTCTTTGTCGGCTTTTATTTCTATGGGTTTACCCATGTCGTTGAATATACGTAAAATAGCTCTTTTAGCTTCAAGCCAGTCTCTACTATTTACTTCTATCAGAGAGGCGTATTTAGAATAAATGTCAATACATGATAGGAATTGTTTATTGTTTATTAAGTAGAAATCCATGACATATTTGTCTATGGGGTTAAAGGTTTCTGGGGTTTTTTCGATAGTTAATTTTGTGTTTCTGTGTTCGGTTTTAGCGATGTTACAGATTTCACATTCATTTATGATGTTTTGGATAAGCTTTTGGTAATCGGGGTAATAATAAAGTTCTTTGAACTGAAGTGTTAGTGTTTCTATGCCAGGGTGTAAATATTCTTTATGTGTTTTAAGAATGATTTCCTTGAATTGGGCATATGTTTGAATGTCTATTAGTTTGCTACTGGTTTTCATGGTTTTAGTGAAATTGTCGGGACTTATGATTTGAATATAAGCATTTTGAAATATCTGAAAGTCGATTTCATTAGGGAAGTAAATTACACTTTTCTTATTACAGTAGTATTCTTTAATTAAGTCTTTACCAAGGGTGTCGGTCATTTCTTTATAACTGATTTTTATTCTAGTTTTGTGGAAATATTTTATTATCTGGACGTCGTCAAAATTGTCTTTTATGAATTCGAATTGTCTGTTATAATAATTAAGGGGTCTTTCTGTTATTGGAATGTGATTTTGGTTATCTTCTGATGCACTATGTATAGTAGCTGCTGTGGGAAGGGAGATTGGATCATCTTCTCCTAGGAAGTTTTCTTGAATTTGAATTCTGGATAGAGCATCCGCGACATGATTTTCTATACCAGGTAGGTATTGGATAAAATAATCGTATTCGTTAAGTTTTATCTTCCATCTCTGTAACTTCATGTTAGGGTCTTTTATATTGTTTAGCCATACAAGTGGCCTATGATCGCTTAATATGTCGAATTTTCTATCGAATAGGTAAGATCTAAAATATTTTGTTGCCCATACTATAGCTAATAGTTCTTTTTCTATTGCTGAATAGTTAAGTTCGTGTTCGTTTAGAGTTCTGCTTGCATAACAAATAGGTTTGTGTTCTTGAGATAATACAGCGCCTATAGCTATATTACTGGCGTCTGTCGTTAATGAGAATTTCTTTTCGAAGTTAGGATATATTAGGATTGGATCGGACATGTAGTCATTATCTTTTGTGTTAATTGTTGCTCTTTTTTTCAATTTAAGTGTCATGGGTTTTGCTATTTTTGCAAAATTGGGAATGAACTTACGGTAGAATCCGCAGAGTCCAAGAAAAGATTTTATTCCCTTTGTAGTTTTTGGGATAGGAAAGTTAACAATTGCATTTATTTTGTTAGTGTTTGGTTTTATACCGTCTGTCGTGATAATGTGACCGAGAAATTCTGTTTCTTTCTTTAGAAATTCACATTTATCAAGTTGCAATTTAAGATTTGCTGATCGTAGCTTATCAAATACCCTTTTCAATGACATTATGTGTTCCTCTAGTGAAGTGGAGTAAACAATAATATCATCTAAGTAGACTAAAAAATCCTTATAGATTAAATCTTCTAGAAGGTTATTCATGCAACGTTGAAAGGTTGCTGGTGCACTTTTCAAACCGAAAGGCATACGAGTATATTCGTAATGTCCATGTTTTGTTGAGAATGCGGTTTTGGGTATTGACTGTTGGTCCATTTGAATTTGATGGAAACCTTTAGCTAGATCAATGGTTGTGAAGTATTGACAGCGCCCAAGCTTGTCTAATATTTCGTCCATTACAGGAATAGGGAATTTGTCGTCAATGGTTATTTCATTGAGGCTACGATAGTCTATGACTAATCGAAATTTTGGTTTGCTAGAAGCATCGCTTTTCTTTGGGACAATCCAAATTGGAGAACAATAGGGGGATTTTGATTTCCTAATTATTTTTTGTTCTATCATTTCGTTGATTTGTTTATTAACTTCTTGGTCAAATGCTTGGGGTTATTTATATGGTTTTTTATAGATAGGGTCTTCGTGCTTTGTGTGAATAGAGTGTTTAATCGTACTTGTGAAGGTCAAATTTTCACCTTCTTTGTACTGAATATCACTGTATTCGAGCAAAACGTGTGAAAGTTGTTCCCTTTCTTCCGTATTTAGATGTTCTAATCTGAATACGTTGGATTCTCTTAACTCGTCGTTTAAGGCGTAGTTAGAGGAGGTTACTAGAAGGGCTTCTTCTATGTAAGGGGTAATAAGAGGGTTTTCCTCAGATTCAGATGATTTGGGGCACTCATTGGTAGTCTTGGATTCTTCTGGATTGGATAGCTTTGGCTCATCTGGTTTTAAGTGGGGTTTCCGCTTAATTTTACGGAGGGATTTTTCCTTTTTTGGGGTATGTAGAGGGATTTCCTCTAGGTTAGATGACTTGGGGTACTCATTGGTAACTTTTGACTCATCTTTTTGGATGTGATCGTACATTTTCAATGGGTAGCCATTTATGTTGACTGTTTGTGTTGAATAGTTAGTTTGAGTGTTGGTTGACTCTAAATAGTTTCTGCCAAATAGTAAATCATATTTTTCTGAGAAATTGTGAATAAAGAATGTTTATTTAGTCGGACAAAGTTCGTTTCGTTCGGTCAATGAAGGTTATTTCGTATACACCTTGTTGTGCTATTTGTTTGAGTTTAGATACTGTCGTTATGTCATGTCTAGCAAGAGTCATAAATAGAGTCATTGTTAAGTCATTGTTAACGGTGTTGTTAACGTTATTTTCTAGCATAAGCTTATTTGATATTGTGAATGATTTAATTTCTAATTCTTCGACGAACTTACGGATACTTCCGTTGAAGGGTGTATTGTAGAGGCGACGGTGTAATTCTTCACATGGTATTTGCGTTTTATATTCGCTGATGAGTGCCTTCATTAGAGTTGGCCAGGTTGATGCTCCAGATAATTGTGACACTCGTAGAGCATCTCCTGCGAGCTGCATCTCGATTGCGCTGAAGAATACATGTTTTTGTCTGGGGTCCGTTGTTGAATACAGTTGGAGTATGAACTCGATCCTTCGTATGAAGGCACTAAGTTCTTGGGTGTCACCACTGAATGAAGGTATATGCCTAATTTGACTTAAGGCTTGATTCAAGTGGGATTCTGATAATAGTTGGATTTGTTCGGTTGCCATAGTTGATTTTGTTCCTGTAGAGATTTTTTGGTTTTTTTGTTTTTACACTTTTATTATTCGTATGCAGTAGGTTGACTATTGTGTGACAATAACCGATTATACGTAGTTCTTTTGCGGATAAATAGAGTTTATTGTATTACGATTTACGTTCACTTAGCGCCGATTCGCGTGGTTCAATCATTAGAAGATACGCTTGGTCGTGCAAGGATCTTTTGTCACTAGATTGATATTTGTAAACGAGTCGTACAACTTTTTCTTTTTATCCTACCGGCTGCGCAATTTACGAATTCAGACCGGGGGTTTAATAAAAACAAACACACGATTGAGTTTTATGTTTTATTAAACCTTTTAATTTATTCCATTTAAGGAACAAACTAGAGCCTTTTGATTATCACTAAGTTGGAAGTTTAAATTGGCTTTAGCGGAGTTATCGTGGTTGATAATGTACTCAGTACTGAACTGCTGCATGGAGGCCTGCTTGCTGTTTTATAGGCAATTTGGGGAAGCCAAAGAGCGAAGATTAAGAGAGTTGGATTGTATACCTGTAATTTCCTGTTGGAAGAGAGTCTTCTGAGAAATAGGAGTAATTGGAGAATCCTGAGACAAGTGCGTAGGCGTAGGCGCCGATCGGGAAAGTTTATTATTTTAGTTGGACCGCCAAGTGATAGAATGCAAATGATTAGATGACGCCTATGTTTATGATTTGCGATCTGTGAAAAAGGGTGGTTTTGGAACATGACGCTGTGTCCAAGGTTAATCGAAGGGCTCTCGTTCTTTGATTACATTTTGTTCTTAGACTTAGATATTTTGTGTTTATACATTAATGTGTGTATATGAGCTTATACTAGTGTATGTTGCTTATAATTATCTTATGGGGAGTTGTGGGTGTAATAATGGATATGTTACTTCCCCATCCTTAAGAAAAAAGCCTGTCCTCAGGCGCTTATTTTAGGGTACAATACAGGGGTATTTACCTGGGGTGTTTCAGGGTGTATAATAGTTTCGTTTTCGTTTTGGGGTATAGTTTTATATTTATAAATGAAGTACAATGCAACAATTATAACTAGTATGATTAATGCTGTAAGTGTTATTATTTGAAAGATATTATTCGTCTGATTGTGTTGTTCAATTATTTCTTTTGTGTGAATGTATTCTAGTGGTTCAAGTTTTGTTACGTTATTATTTAGATAGATAGTTTGAGTGTAATCTAACATTGTGTTGCTAATTAATATATCTTCTAATTGAACGGAACAATTAAATGTTTTTATCATATTGTTACCTTCTAATATAATTTCTCTATTAATACAATTTTGGTTTAAAATAGTCTTGGGAAGGTTCCAAGTTGTAATTATATTAGGTTCTACATATTTTATTTCAAAATCAGAATGTGTTTTACTGTATCTACATTGCGTTGGGAGTTGGTTTAGTATGTTATGTATGTTTAGTATATTATACATTTATTAGTGACCAAGCTTTGGGAATTTGCTGTGTAAGTTTGATTATTGTGTAAAAAATATTTGTCATGTATTATTTCAGTTAGTCTGTTACTATTTTCGTCTGGGTATGGTTTCAAAAACTGGTGTTTTAATTATTTCTCTCGGAATGTGGGATATTATCAGAATTTCGTTCGTATCAGATTTAAGCCAAGCAGAAGTTTTGATATTAGGAATTTTTTCAGAATTGACGTGAGTTAATAAATCGTGTTTTAAAAGTTATGGGTTAAAGATACCTAAGCGTGTTAGCTACAAGCCAAGTTTTATGTCTTCAGTGTATTGTATTCAGTGAATTGTTGTAGGTTAAAAATTTCATAGTTTATTGGTAAAGATTAGGTAAGATTGGTAATGATTAGGTAAAGATAGGTGTTACTTCTAAGTATTGTGTGTTAATTGTCGATATGAGGCATAACATGAGTATCATGCTCGGGAGTAGGCCTGGAATTATCGTTATTATATTTACTTTTATTAATTTTCTTTTTCTTTTTAAACTTAGATTTATAGTGTATTATTTTTCTACCTCTATTTGTTTCCTCAAAATGTTTTTCGTCTATTTGTCTTAAATTTCCTGTCTTTTTGAATGGGCTAGTCGTTTTTGATCTAACTAGAGGAGATTCTCTGAAATTGGTGTCTATACTAAAGTCTTGTCTAGTTTCATTGAGTTTGTTAATTTTGTTCACTTTATTTTCTTGTGTGTTATAGCAAGGGGTTCCTGCAAAAATAAAAATGTCTGCTGGTGTTCGACCAGTTGTGTTGTTTTGTTTTGTGATTGTATACGTAAAGTATTTTTTCGAATTTTGTGAATTGGTTTTCGGGTTCATTTTCGCTTGATATTATTCTTAATTTTTCATTACCGGTTTTATGAAATCTCTCGATGTCAGAAATTCCATTTTTACTTGTCGTTATATTTAAGGTTACTCCTTCTGAATCTAACCAGAGTTTAAGTGCGACGCACTTGAAAGCGGAGTCTTTGTCGGCTTTTATTTCTATGGGTTTACCCATGTCGTTGAATATACGTAAAATAGCTCTTTTAGCTTCAAGCCAGTCTCTACTATTTACTTCTATCAGGGAGGCGTATTTAGAATAAATGTCAATACATTATATTACTTGCGTCCTTCGTCAATGAGAATTTCTTTTCGAAGTTAGGGTATATTAGGATTGGATCGGACGTAATGAGTACTTTAAGTTTCTCGAAGGCGGACATGTAGTCATTATCTTTTGTGTTAATTATTGCTCCTTTTTTCAATTTAAGTGTCATGGGTTTTGCTATTTTTGCAAAATCGGGAATGAACTTACGGTAGAATCCGCAGAGTCCAAGAAAAGATTTTATTCCCTTTGTAGTTTTTGGGATAGGAAAGTTAACAATTGCATTTATTTTGTTAGTGTTTGGTTTTATACCGTCTGTCGTGGTAATGTGACCGAGAAATTCTGTTTCTTTCTTTAGAAATTTACATTTATCAAGTTGCAATTTAAGATTTGCTGATCGTAGCTTATCAAATACCCTTTTCAATGACATTATGTGTTCCTCTAGTGAAGTGGAGTAAACAATAATATCATCTAAGTAGACTAAACAATCCTTATAGATTAAATCTTCTAGAAGGTTGTGTAGTGTACGTAGTTCAATAGATTTTTAACTAGTTGGTCTTTTAATAGTGGGTGGTAATTACTAATAAAAAGGACCTTGTACTTCCTTCGCTAGGGATGCGCACTCTTGCTATGCTCGGGTCTAGCTCGCCGTAGGTCGGGGTTCTTTTAGCTTAGGATAGTACGAAACGCTACTACATTTTAATAAGTGCGTCTTACTCATAAACAATATTCAAAACTGGACTACCGATTAATAAAAGAAATGGCTTTATATTGATACTAATGATACACGCCGACACGTGTGAAGATAAGCTATAGATTCTGATAAGTATTGGGAATTTTGGATGTTAGTGATTCCCTAAGTCTTTACCCTCCCTACCATGACAATGCTACTTAAAATATTTACGTTGTCCCTTGGCCAAGTTCAAAATAACTCTACCACATATTTAAGAAAGTGTTCAACATAAGTACTCGACAAACCATTAAATCTATTTATTCACAATTGATTCTTTTTCAATATATCTTCAATCATAATTCCATTTTCTTTTTCTAACTGTATAATCGTACGATCATATTCAGTTCTGATTGGTCTAAGACAATTCTCTCGCTTTTTGTTTTACACAAAAGCTGCTATAATTTAGGGCGAGGGTGTCTTGAAGAGTTTTTGCAGTGTAAAGTTAAGTTGGTCACTACACCACAGATAAGGGTAACGAGACTATTTCAAGGAAGCCTTATCTGAAGAAACTCCTTGTTTTCTAGCTTGTATATCCTTCAAATGGAATGCTCCTAATTTCTTTCCTCTCTCATCCTCTAATTCATAGTAGTACGAGCTACGTTTCTTATAAACTTTAGCTGGTATAAATACGGGTGCCAATTTACTACTGAATTTCATTACTGCATTACTTTGTGTAAAGTTTCTAGCATAAACGAAATCGCGGTTTTTAAATTCTATCTGCCGTGTGCGTAGGTTGTATCTAATCGCGTTTTCTTCATGGGATCGGTTTAGGTTCAGTTTAGCTTGCCGTCTCTGCAGTTCTAAAGCCTCCGGTTTAGATAACCGAGTGTCGTCCGCTAACAAATTTAGAGTACGCAGGAGACTATAGTCCTTGCCGTTAAGGGTCATATTTTGTCCAAATGTCAGAAAGTAAGGTGACGAACCTGTGCTTCTATGCAACGATGCTCTTAAAGATCCGCTAATAGCGTCTAAGTTGTCATCCCAATTTGTGTGATCTTTCCCTATATAAGAGGTAAGGTTATCCATGAGTTGAGCCTGTTGTTGGCTAACAGTAAACTGTATAAAGTTCATCAACTCTGGTTGACTACTAAGAGCCATACTGGAATTCGTTGGAGGTTTTGTTAAGATCCTATCCAAATTTCCTCTGTAAGTATTTCTGGTAGACACTCCTCGTCTAGGAGGTGTACCTCGGATCCTGCCTGATCTGGTATTTCTCCTTAATGGGAAAATATCATTATTATCTTGACATTCGCTTACGCCGGATGTGCCAGCTGTTGCAGCATCTAATTCAGCGAACAAGGTGTTATTAGAGTGAGATAAATTCGATTCGTTGCAATCTGCATTTCAAATTGGACATGTTTGTGTACTTTTTAAGTGGTTTATAATGCACTTTTTATGAAATGTATGCCTGCACGATGTTGTTGCTGACAAAACGGTTGGTGCTAAGATTTCTTTACATATGACACAGCTATTTTCAACGCCTTGTGAAACTCAACTGCATTACCTGCACTATTCTTCGCTGCCATATTATTGTTGTTAAGATATGTTGTAATTATTTGGTTTGTCTTTCTTTATGTCGATCACTTCTATCAGAATCTTAGTTGTATCTCTATTTGTTAGTGGATTGTAGCTGGTCTATTGCCTCATGCTTTTATTTACTTGAAAATCGGACAATATACGGACTTATTGAAGTGTAATCCAGAAAAATCAAATTGTAAATAAAGTTGAGTAAAGAAACGTATGGTGATGAGCTCCTGTGGATTCGAAACAGTTCCACTTGGTCGATCAATTCTCTTTCAAATTGAATCGCATGTTCCTAAGTTTTACTATCCCTTCCAAATAGATGCTCTCAATCCAATATGTTAATTTATTGGAATTAGTTATATTGTGTTTTAACTGTGGATGGATTACTTTAGAGCTTAGTGTGCTATGACAAGTTAAGGACTTTTCGATCTTCACATCTGAGCCGAAAATGTATAGTACTTGTCGAGCTCCACTCGTTGGGCTTCAAAAATGTGTAGTGTATTTTCTCGAGACCCACACGTTCGGGCGCCAAAAATGTGTAGTGTACCGTAGTTCGATAGATTTTTAACTAGTTGGTCCTTTAATAGTAGGTGGTAATTACTAATAAAGAGGACCTTGTACTTCCTTCGCTAGGGATGCGCACTCTTGCTATGCTCGGGTCTAGCTCGCCGTAGGTCGGGGTTCTTTTAGCTTAGGATAGTACGAAACGCTACTACATTTTAATAAGTGCGTCTTACTCATAAACAATATTCAAAACTGGACTACCGATTAATAAAAGAAATGGCTTTATATTGATACTAATGATACACGCCGACACGTGTGAAGATAAGCTATAGATTCTGATAAGTATTGGGAATTTTGGATGTTAATGATTCCCTAAGTCTTTACCCTCCCTACCATGACAATGCTACTTAAAATATTTACATTGTCCCTTGGCCAAGTTCAAAATAACTCTACCACATATTTAAGAAAGTGTTCAACATAAGTACTCGACAAACCATTAAATCTATTTATTCACAATTCATTCTTTTTCAATATATCTTCAATCATAATTCCATTTATATAAATTCAGTTTAATAAACGGTTTCATTAAATCTCTTTTACAAACTAACAATATTTTTACCTACGCATAATTATCCTAGTCATTCTCTATCTCTTCATTTTCGTTATATTTAGTAAGTAAAATAAAGTATATAAAAGTAAAGTATAAAGCAAATATATATAAGTAATTGAATATAAAATTAGCAATTATAGTTACATGATCTTTAGTCAAATGCAGATATTATTTTATTTAGACGTACGAATGGCATTTTGTTAGAATTTTAATATAGGTAATTCATAATAAGATTTTTATCATTGTTGTTTTGTAGTACTCACGACCTTAAATATCCACTCCATGATGTGCGTAAAGTTGGGCCCAAGTTCACGTTGACATTGTCGAGCTGTAGGTCAAACTTTAAAGGTTCTAAGTTAAATTCCTATTCAAATGCCAAAAGTTCCGTCAATCTGCGAGTATTTAATTCATTATAAATCGCAATACAAAAGAAAATCAAGAATCAAAACAAAACACGAAATATAACTGCAGCACTGCAGCGATAAGACCTTAGGAAACCGCTGGCCGCTACGCTGCTTTGCGATAAGACGAAATCACAAAGTTGGACCGTCGTTGGTCATAGGAGATGATCTTCACTGCGTGACGATGATGATGTTCAAATGTAATTAAATCTGCTCCGGTCGTCTAAACTTCTGCATAGCTGGATAATCGGGATGAGCTGTAGCCTTCCAATATATTTGGCCAGTTATCATTCGGCAGGTGGCCGGTTGCGTAACTTGTTGCTGAAGGTTATGTCGCCTCGTGGCCTCTTCTTGGAGCGACGGAATTTAAACCATGAGCTGATGCGGGCCTTCCTTACGGCTTGGGGTCGAATCTCGTTGCCACTTTCACACGAATCGAACACGGAAATTTATTGAAATATCCCTCTCTTGTTTTTGTGAGATTGGATATATATATATAACTAATTATATTTCCACGTGTATGTGAAGTTAAATGGGCAGCGTCAAAAATTGTGAGCGTTCGCCACGAAGTTTTATCCGATAATGATCTAAGCTCTGGGAAGCTGCATGCTGGTGGTCGCTGTTATAGCTTTTCTTTTCCTAACTGTATAATCGTACGATCATATTCAGTCCTGATTGGTCTAAGACAATTCTCTCGCTTTTTGTTTTACACAAAAGCTGCTATAATTTAGGGCGAGGGAGTCTTGAAGAGTTTTTGCAGTGTAAAGTTAAGTTGGTCACTACAAGGTTCCAAGTTGTAATTATATTAGGTTCTACATATTTTATTTCAAAATCAGAATGTGTTTTACTGTATCTACATTGCGTTGGGAGTTGGTTTAGTATGTTATGTATGTTTAGTATATTAATTTGGGAATTTGCTGTGTAAGTTTGATTATTGTGTAAAAAATATTTGTCATGTATTATTTCAGTTAGTCTGTTACTATTTTCGTCTGGGTATGGTTTCAAAAACTGGTGTTTTAATTATTTCTCTCGGAATGTGGGATATAATCAGAACTTCGTTCGTATCAGATTTAAGCCAAGCAGAAGTTTTGATATTAGGAATTTTTTCAGAATTGACGTGAGTTAATAAATCGTGTTTTAAAAGTTATGGGTTAAAGATACCTAAGCGTGTTAGCTACAAGCCAAGTTTTATGTCTTCAGTGTATTGTATTCAGTGAATTGTTGTAGGTTAAAAATTTCATAGTTTATTGGTAAAGATTAGGTAAGATTGGTAAAGATTAGGTAAAGATAGGTGTTACTTCTAAGTATTGTGTGTTAATTGTCGATATGAGGCATAACGTGAGTATCATGCTCGGGAGTAGGCCTGGAATTATCGTTATTATATTTACTTTTATTAATTTTCTTTTTCTTTTTAAACTTAGATTTATAGTGTATTATTTTTCTACCTCTATTTGTTTCCTCAAAATGTTTTTCGTCTATTTGTCTTAAATTTCCTGTCTTTTTGAATGGGTTAGTCGTTTTTGATCTAACTAGAGGAGATTCTCTGAAATTGGTGTCTATACTAAAGTCTTGTCTAGTTTCATTGAGTTTGTTAATTTTGTTCACTTTATTTTCTTGTGTGTTATAGCAAGGGGTTCCTGCAAAAATAAAAATGTCTGCTGGTGTTCGACCAGTTGTGTTGTTTTGTTTTGTGATTGTATACGTAAAGTATTTTTTCGAATTTTGTGAATTGGTTTTCGGGTTCATTTTCGCTTGATATTATTCTTAATTTTTCATTACCGGTTTTATGAAATCTCTCGATGTCAGAAATTCCATTTTTACTTGTCGTTATATTTAAGGTTACTCCTTCTGAATCTAACCAGAGTTTAAGTGCGACGCACTTGAAAGCGGAGTCTTTGTCGGCTTTTATTTCTATGGGTTTACCCATGTCGTTGAATATACGTAAAATAGCTCTTTTAGCTTCAAGCCAGTCTCTACTATTTACTTCTATCAGAGAGGCGTATTTAGAATAAATGTCAATACATGATAGGAATTGTTTATTGTTTATTAAGTAGAAATCCATGACATATTTGTCTCTGGGGTTAAAGGTTTCTGGGGTTTTTTCGATAGTTAATTTTGTGTTTCTGTGTTCGGTTTTAGCGATGTTACAGATTTCACATTCATTTATGATGTTTTGGATAAGCTTTTGGTAATCGGGGTAATAATAAAGTTCTTTGAACTGAAGTGTTAGTGTTTCTATGCCAGGGTGTAAATATGCTTTATGTGTTTTAAGAATGATTTCCTTGAATTGGGCATATGTTTGAATGTCTATTAGTTTGCTACTGGTTTTCATGGTTTTAGTGAAATTGTCGGGACTTATGATTTGAATATAAGCATTTTGAAATATCTGAAAGTCGATTTCATTAGGGAAGTAAATTACACTTTTCTATTACAGTAGTATTCTTTAATTAAGTCTTTACCAAGGGTGTCGGTCATTTCTTTATAACTGATTTTTATTCTAGTTTTGTGGAAATATTTTATTATCTGGACGTCGTCAAAATTGTCTTTTATGAATTCGAATTGTCTGTTATAATAATTAAGGGGTCTTTCTGTTATTGGAATGTGATTTTGGTTATCTTCTGATGCACTATGTATAGTAGCTGCTGTGGGAAGGGAGATTGGATTATCTTCTCCTAGGAAGTTTTCTTGAATTTGAATTCTGGATAGAGCATCCGCGACATGATTTTCTTTACCAGGTAGGTATTGGATAAAATAATCGTATTCGTTAAGTTTTATCTTCCATCTCTGTAACTTCATGTTAGGGTCTTTTATATTGTTTAGCCATACAAGTGGCCTATGATCGCTTAATATGTCGAATTTTCTATCGAATAGGTAAGATCTAAAATATTTTGTTGCCCATACTATAGCTAATAGTTCTTTTTCTATTGCTGAATAGTTAAGTTCGTGTTCGTTTAAAGTTCTGCTTGCATAACAAATAGGTTTGTGTTCTTGAGATAATACAGCGCCTATAGCTATATTACTGGCGTCTGTCGTTAATGAGAATTTCTTTTCGAAGTTAGGATATATTAGGATTGGATCGGACATGTAGTCATTATCTTTTGTGTTAATTGTTGCTCTTTTTTTCAATTTAAGTGTCATGGGTTTTGCTATTTTTGCAAAATTGGGAATGAACTTACGGTAAAATCCACAGAGTCCAAGAAAAGATTTTATTCCCTTTGTAGTTTTTGGGATAGGAAAGTTAACAATTGCATTTATTTTGTTAGTGTTTGGTTTTATACCGTCTGTCGTGGTAATGTGACCGAGAAATTCTGTTTCTTTCTTTAGAAATTTACATTTATCAAGTTGCAATTTAAGATTTGCTGATCGTAGCTTATCAAATACCCTTTTCAATGACATTATGTGTTCCTCTAGTGAAGTGGAGTAAACAATAATATCATCTAAGTAGACTAAACAATCCTTATAGATTAAATCTTCTAGAAGGTTATTCATGCAACGTTGAAAGGTTGCTGGTGCACTTTTCAAACCGAAAGGCATACGAGTATATTCGTAATGTCCATGTTTTGTTGAGAATGCGGTTTTGGGTATTGACTGTTGGTCCATTTGAATTTGATGGAAACCTTTAGCTAGATCAATGGTTGTGAAGTATTGACAGCGCCCAAGCTTGTCTAATATTTCGTCCATTACAGGAATAGGGAATTTGTCGTCAATGGTTATTTCATTGAGGCTACGATAGTCTATGACTAATCGAAATTTTGGTTTGCCAGAAGCATGGCTTTTCTTTGGGACAATCCAAATTGGAGAACAATAGGGGGATTTTGATTTCCTAATTATTTTTTGTTCTATCATTTCGTTGATTTGTTTATTAACTTCTTGGTCAAATGCTTGGGGTTATTTATATGGTTTTTTATAGATAGGGTCTTCGTGCTTTGTATGAATAGAGTGTTTAATCGTACTTGTGAAGGTCAAATTTTTACCTTCTTTGTACTGAATATCACTGTATTCGAGCAAAACGTGTGAAAGTTGTTCCCTTTCTTCCGTATTTAGATGTTGTAATCTGAATACGTTGGATTCTCTTAACTCGTCGTTTAAGGCGTAGTTAGAGGATGTTACTAGAAGGGCTTCTTCTATGTAAGGGGTAATAAGAGGGTTTTCCTCAGATTCAGAAGATTTGGGGCACTCATTGGTAGTCTTGGATTCTTCTGGATTGGATAGCTTTGGCTCATCTGCTTTTAAGTGGGGTTTCCGCTTAATTTTACGGAGGGATTTTTCCTTTTTTGGGGTATGTAGAGGGGTTTCCTCTAGGTTAGATGACTTGGGGTACTCATTGGTAACATTTGACTCATCTTTTTAGATGTGATCGTACGTTTTCAATGGGTAGCCATTTATGTTGACTGTTTGTGTTGAATAGTTAATTTGAGTGTTGGTTGACTCTAAGTAGTTTCTGCCTAATAGTAAATCATATTTTTCTGAGAAATTGTGAATAAAGAATGTTTGTTTAGTCGGGCAAAGTTTGCTTGAATGCAATGAAACGCTTTGGTTCAATACTATAGTGCTATTTATGGAGAATTTGATTGGGAAATTAAAGAAATTTTCTTTCATAATATTAATAGACGACCTGTGTCTACTAGGCATTTGAGAGTAATATTATTTAATTTAATTTTTAAGAATGGATTACCTGGTCACTAGCATTATCTCTCTGCCATTTGACGGGAGAGTTTGGTGCCTTACTACTTTGTTGTTGGTAATTTAAAGGGTTAATCTTGTGCATAACATTATTCGCGAAATTTTAATAATTTCCTTTATTCTTAGAAGTTTGGTGTGGATTTGTGTTAGAATTGGAGTTATTTTGGCGTTTCGTTCGGTCAATGAAGGTTATTTCGTATACACCTTGTTGTGCTATTTGTTTGAGTTTAGATACTGTCGTTATGTCATGTCTAGCAAGAGTCATAAATAACCTATCGGGAAATATTATCATGATCACATCTATAACTGGTTTGTGTAATGCATTGTTAACGGTGTTGTTAAAGTTATTTTCTAGCATAAGCTTATTTGATATTGTGAATGATTTAATTTCTAATTCTTCGACGAACTTACGGATACTTCCGTTGAAGGGTGTATTGTAGAGGCGACGGTGTAATTCCTCACATGGTATTTGCGTTTTATATTCGCTGATGAGTGCCTTCATTAGAGTTGGCCAGGTTGATGCTCCAGATAATTGTGACACTCGTAGAGCATCTCCTGCGAGCTGCATCTCGATGGTGCCTTACTATTTTGTTGTGGATAATTTAAAGGATTCTGGGCTCTTCCCTGATTTAGCTTTTGCTTAAATTCATGCATAACCTGCTGGTTTGATAAAATAGGTTTTGAATTATTGTTGGGATTTGATTTATTCGTGTTGTGCATAACATAATTCGCGAAATTTCGATAATATCCTTTATTCTTAGAAGTTTGGGGTGGATTTGTGTTAGGATTGGAGTTATTTTGGTGTTTCGTTCGGTCATTGAAGGTTATTTCGTATACACATTCTTGTTGTGCTATTTGTTTGAGTTTAGATACTGTCGTTATGTCATGTCTAGCGAGGGTCATAAATAACCTATCGGGCAATTTTCTCATGATCACATCTTTAACTGTGTTGTTTAATGCATTTGTGCATAATAAGGTGTTGTTAACGTTATTTTCTAACATAAGCTTATTTGATATTGTGAATGATTTGGTTTCTAATTCTTCGACGAAATTACGGATACTTCCGTTGAAGGGTGTATTTTAGAGGCGACGGAGAAATTCTTCACATGGTGTTTGTGTTTTATATTCGTTGATGAGTGCGTTCATTAGAGTGGGCCAGGTTGTTGCTCCAGATAATTGTGACACTCGTTGGGCATCTCCTGCAAGCTGCATTTCTATTGCGCTGAAGAATACATGTTTTCGCCTGGGGTCCGTTGTTGGATACAGTTGGAGTATGAACTCTATCCTTCGTATAAAGGCACTGAGCTCTTGGGTGTCTCCACTGAATGAAGGTATTTGCCTAATTTGATTTAAGGCTTGATTCAAGTGGGATTCTGATAATAGTTGGATTTGTTCGGTTGCCATGGTTGATCTTTGTTTCTGTAGAGTCTTTTGGTTTTTTGTTTTTACACTTTTATTAATCGTATGCAGTAGGTTGTCTATTGTGTGACAACCACCGATTATACGTAGTTCTTTTGCGGATAAATAGAGTTTTATTGTATTACGATTTACGTTCACTTAGCACCGATTCGCGTGGTTCAATCATTAAAAGATACAAGGATCTTTTGTCACTAGATTGAAATTTGTAAACGAGTCGTACAACTTTTTCTTTTTATCCTACCGACTGCGCCATTTACGAATTCAGACCGAGGGTTTGATAAAAAAAAACACACGATTGAGTTTTATATTTTATTAAACCTTTTTATTAATTCCATTATCACGAAATTGGAAAGTTAAATTGGCTTAAGCGGTGTTATCGCGGTTGATAACGTACTCAGTACTGAACTACTGCATGGAGGCATGCTTGCAGTTTTATAGGCAATTTGGGGAAGCCAAAGAGCGAAGTTTAAGAGAATTGGGTTGTAAACCTCTATTTTCTTGTTGGAAGAGAGTCTTCTGAAGAATAGGGGTAATTGGAGAATCCTGGGACAAGGGCGTAGGCGTAGGCGCCGATCGCGAAAGTTTATTATTCCAGTTGGCTCGCCAAGTGGTCGAATGCAAATGATTAGGGGACGAGAGTCTGTGTTTATAAAGGCGGCAAGTGTCTATGTTTATAATAAGGCGACAAGTGTTTATGTTTATGATTTGCGATCTGTGAGAAAGGGTGGCTTTGGAACAGGACGCTGGTTAATCGAAGGGCTCTCGTTCTTTGATTACATTTTGTGCTTAGACTTAGATATTTTGTGTTTATACATTAATGTATGTATATGAGTTTATACTAGTGTATGTTGCTTATAATTATCTTATGTGGAGTTGTGGGTTTAAGAATGGATATGTTACTATATATATATATATAGATCCACCTGCATCAATATCTGGTTAACCCAGATTAAAGAATTGTATTACTAAGATGGCACACCTGACAAGTTGTCTGGATTCGTCAACCAGGTCGAAAAACTGCTCAATCTATTCCCCAGATGCCAGGCAGGCACATGTAATATATGGAGCGCTAAAGTGATGATCACGGACTCAGCGCTGGAAGTTGTAATACAGGCAAGGGCAACGACATGGATGGAAACTAAAACAACATCAGCAACATCATTCAAGGACCATAGACAATACGAATTCCTAGTGAGACAACTGGAGGAAACAACATACCCCGGTAGCATAGGTTAGTTTATAGAAAAATTAGATTATTGGAATATTTTTGACAAACTAGAATTAGAAAAGGACCCTAATGATAAGATAAACTACACTGAAATGCTAAAAAGAACGATTAAAACTACAATAGATCGAAAATTGCCAGATAGAATGCACATGTCCACTAACGCGAAAGGTATTGATAGCATTGCCAAATTAAAACAAGCCACAATGGAGTTAGGTCTATATGACGCTAACCCCGAAAATCAATACTTTAAGAAATTAGAGAGGCATAAGCAAAAGAACAAGGAAATTTGAATCAAAAATACTTTAACTTACTACCCTGAACGAATCAAAACATTAGCAAGCAAACCTTAAACCAATTTATGACTAGGGATTTAACATAAGCAGACAAACCAATCCTCTCAATTTTCAACCATCAACTTCAAGTAATGTGAACACTAATGGGCCGGTAAAAAGACAATGAGAAAGTCAGAGTGGGCAAAGCAGGATGGACGTAAATTTTCATTAGACGAACCAGTCCCCATGTTCTAATAAGCTATCATAACAATCACTATAAAGGAATGATCGACACAGGTTCCTCGATCAACATCATAACAGAAAACTTTGCAGGCTTAGAGGAGGAAGAAGATGAGTTGATAGTATACACCATAAAAGGGCCAATAAAATTAAAAAAAGAGTATTATGATGATGCCCATATGTCCGTCCGTACAAAAATTATATGTCCATAATTTGTCCGATACTTATGATTTCCTGTTAGGTTGAAAATATCTCAAAATAACGAAAGCAAAAATTGACTATGAGAAAGAAACCGTATGGATTCCGGTACGAAGAATAAAAGGGCGAGACCGCATCCACAAAATGCCTTGACCCAAAACAAAAGGACGAACCTGCACCATGGAAGGAATTCGATCCGAAACAGCAAAAGGTTAAGACCGCACCCGCAAAGTGCCTTAAACCCGAGCTTAAACCCAAGCTTAACCCAAAGCTTAAACAAAAGGAGGAGACCGCATCACGAAAATGCCTCACTAAAAAAGTAAACATTGAAACAGTGGACAATGATGTAAAACAATTTGATCCCAAGATATATAGATATGACAAAGAAATAGTCAACTTCGCGATAAACAGCGAATTACGCGAATGTAATGAATTCAGATTCGAATGTAAAGGAAGCTGAACGTGCAAAAAAGGTCCTATACGAATATAGAGCCATTCAGTACAAAGAAGGAGAAAATTTGACTTTGACTTGACAAGTACTATTAAACATATTATCCAAAATTCAGCACGAAGATCCAGTTTACCGAAAACCTTATAAATACCCCCAAAGCGTTGACCAAGAAGTCAACAAACAAAATAATGAAATGATAGAACAAGGTATAATTTGCTAATCGAAGTCACCCTATTGTTCTCCCATTTGGGTGGTCCCTAAAAAAGCAGACGCCTCTGGGAAACAGAAATTTAGGTTAGTAGTGGGTTATAGGAATCTCAATGAAATAACTGTCAACGACAAATTCCCCATTCCTAGAATGGATGAGATGTTGGATAAACTCGGACGATACCAATATTTTATTTTACAACGAATGATCTAGCCAAGGGTTTCACCAAATCCAAATGGATAAAAATTCCATTGCGAAAACAGCTTTTTCAACCAAACACTGGCATTACCAATATACACGCATTCCCTTTGGTCTGAAAAATGACCATGCAACATTTCAGAGTTGTATGAACAATCTTCTGGAAGATTTGATTTACAAAGACTGCTTATTATACCTGGATGATATTATAATTTACTCCACTCAGGAAACTCAGGGACGTTAACTTAAAATTGTAGATAGACAAATGTGAGTTCATGAAAAAGGAAACCGAATTCCTGGACACATTGTAGCCACAGACGGCATCAACAAACCCAATCCAAATAAAACTAATGAAATTACTAATTTTCCATTACCTAAGACACCAAAACAAATAAAATAATTTTTGGGATTATGTGGGTTCTACCGCAAGTTCATTCGTAACCTTACCAAGGAAGTTAGACCATTGACCCTTAAACTAAAGAAATATGCAGTAATCGATACCAAAAGTAAAGACTACATTGAATCATTCGAAAGGTTGCAAGTGTTAATAACTTCAGATCCGATACTGATATATCCATATTTCTCAAAGACAACTGATGCAAGTAATTTAGCTATTGGTGCCGTTAATTACGCTATAATTGAGAAAGAATTGTTAGCTATCGTTTAGAAAACGAAATATTTCAGGAAATATTTATTCGGTAGACCATTTGAAATATTAAGTGATCATTAGCCTTTAGTTCATGTGATTGGCTCATATTAAACAGCCAAACATGAAGCTACAAAGTTAGAAAATAAAATTGAAATAATACGATTACCAAATTAAATATCTTCCGGGCAATGAAAACCATGTAGTTGAAGCACTTTCGAGCACAAAAGTTGAAGAAGCCATTCTAGGGGAAGTCGCAGATAGTGCAAACGCAACAATTCACAGCGCAAGTGAAGATAATATAAATTACATATCAATAACTGAAATACCATTTAATTATATCTCTAGACAACTAAAACTAGAAAAGGGAAACAGCGATACAACCAATGTAAGCCATTATTTTCAAAAGATAAAAATCAAGGTAATCTATAAAAACAGTTGATAACAGTATAAAAAATAGCGCAATTTACTTCCCTAATAACGAAGACTTTCTGATTTTCCAGAGGGCATACACTGAAATCATAAGCCCTAGCTGTTTTACCAAATTGCTAAGAACTACCAAAAATCTAATAACCTACGCCTTATTTAAAGACCTAATATTGAAAAGGCACAAAGAAGTTTTGCATTCAGGAATAAAAAAAACGGTAACTTGTTTCAAGAAGAATACTATTTCCCAGATAGCCTAAAATGAATCCATTACGGATGTGAAATTTTTAATATAGTGAAAACAAAACACAGAAATACAAAATTGACATTTGAAAAAATATTCCGGAAATATTCAACGTAAGAGAAAAATACGTGATAGATTTCTATCTCACCTGCAACCAAATTATTTCTATCATGCATAGACGTCTATTCCAAATTTGCCTCACTAATTGAGGTGAAAAATAGAGATTGGTTAGAAGCAAAGAGGGCTATAACGAATATATTTAATGACTTGGGAAAACCACAGGAGGTGAAAGCGGATAAAGACGATCATCCATGTGCATAGCTCTGCAGAAATGGTTAAGATCCGAGGGCGTACTATAAGTAAAAACGGAGTGTCCGATATAGAGAAGATCCATAAGACTGTAAACGAGAAATTAAGAATCATTGGCAGCGAACAAAATATAGAAGGTAGATGTACAAAATTTGAATACTATTTCCCAGATAGCCAAAAATGAATTCAGAACATCATTAACGAGTGCAAAATTTGTAATATAGCGAAAACAGAACACAGAAATACGAAATTGACATTTGAAACAATATTCCTGAAATATTTAATGTATAGAAAAATACGTAATAGATTTCTATCTCACCGGAAACTAAATATTTATATCATGCATAGACGACTATTCGAAATTTGCTTCACTCTTTGAGGTGAAAAGTAGAGATTGGTTAGAGACAAAGAGGGCTATAACGAATATAGTTAATGATATTGGAAAACCACCGGAGTTGAAAGCGGAAAAAGACCAGCATTCATGTGCAAACTAAGAATTCTCTTACGAATTAATTTAAAAAAATATATTTTTTGTTTTTGTATTTTTTTATTGGATATTTGAGAATACATTGAGATATTCTAGCTAGCGCTAGCTTTTGCTAGTTGGAATTCGATGCAATTTGCACAACCGTTGATCTTCACGGTGTCGAATTAACTGAATCTTCTGGGTTCAGATTTCTTCCAACGAACCTCGACCAGATAGTGTTTACTTTATTTTGTCGTTTTGCAAATCGAATTGAGCTTTGCTCATTGCCAGATACAAAGGCAACAAATGAACGCACTTATTTTGGCCGAAAGTGTTTATGCTTTAAATGCGGGGCACTGTATTAGGGGTTATATAACTTGCATAGCTCTGCAGAATTGGTTAGGATCCGATCGCGGTAGGAAAATCGTACACTATAAGTTAAAATTTAAAAAGCAGAATAAAATGAAGAAGATTAAGTACGATAATTCCAGACCACCAGAAGAGAGGTAAGCGATGCCACATACTTCCCATATGTAGTGTACCGTAGTTCGATAGATTTTTAACTAGTGGGTCTTTTAATAGTGGGTGGTAATTACTAATAAAGAAGACCTTGTACTTCCTTCGCTAGGGATGCGCACTCTTGCTATGCTCGGTTCTAGCTCGCCGTAGGTCGGGGTTCTTTTAGCTTAGGATAGTACGAAACGCTACTAACATTTTAATAAGTGCGTCTTACTCATAAACAATATTCAAAACTGGATTATCGATTAACAAAAGAAATGGCTTTATATTGATACTAATCATACACGCCGACACGTGTGAAGATAAGCTACAGATTCTGATAAGTATTGGGAATTTTGGATGTTAATGATTCCCTAAGTCTTTACCCTCCCTACCATGACAATGCTACTTAAAATATTTACATTGTCCCTTGGCCAAGTTCAAAATAACTCTACCACATATTTAAGAAAGTGTTCAACATAAGTACTCGACAAACCATTAAATCTATTTATTCACAATTCATTATTTTTCAATGTATCTTCAATCATAATTCCATTTATATAAATTCAGTTTAATAAACGTTTCCATTAAATCTCTTTTACAAACTAACCAATATTTTTATCTACGCATAATTATCCTAGTCATTCACTAACTCTTCATTTTTGTTTATATTCAATGAGTAAAATAAAGTATATAAAAGTAAAGTATAAAGCAAATATATATATAAGTAATTGAATATAAAATTAGCAAATATAGTTACATAATCTTTAGTCAAATGCAGATATTATTTTAATTTAGACGTTCGAGTGGCATTTTGTTAGAATTTTAATATAGGTAATTCATAATAAGATTTTTATCATTGTTGGTTTGTAGTACTCACGACCTTAAATATCCACTCCATAATGTGCGTAAAGTTGGGCCCAAGTTCACGTTGACATTGTCGAGCTGTAGGTCAAACTTTAAAGGTTCTAAGTTAAATTCCTATTCAAATGCCATAAGTTCCGTCAATCTGCGAGTATTTAATTCATTATAAATCGCAATACAAAAGAAAATCAGAATCAAAACAAAACACGAAATATAACTGCAGCACTGCAGCGACAAGACCTTAGGAAACCGCTGGCTGCTACGCTGCTTTGCGATAAGACGAAATCACAAAGTTGGACCTCCGTTGGTCATAGGAGATGATCTTCACTGCGTGACGAAGATGATGTTCAATTATAATTAAATCTGCTCCGGTCGTCTAAACTTCTGCATAGCTGAATAATCTGGATGAGCTGTAGCCTTCCAATATATTTGGCCAGTTATCATTCGGCAGGTGGCCGGTTGCGTAACTTGTTGCTGAAGGTTATGTCGCCTCGTGGCCTCTTCTTGGAGCGACGGGGTTTAAACCATGTGCTGATGCGGGGGTCGACGAGACGGGGGGGTAGTCGGCTGTAGAGCAACCAAATGCTCTTATATAGACCTGGCCTTCCTTACGCCTCGTGGTCGAATCTCGTTGTCACTTTCACACGAATCGAACACGGAAATTTATTGAAATATCCCAACTCTTGTTTTATGAGATTGGATATATATATAACTAAATTATATTTCACGTGTATGTGCAGTTTAAATGGGCAGCGTCAAAAATTGTGAGCGTTCGCCACGAAGTTTTATCCGATAATGATCTAAGCTCTGGGAAGCTGCATGCTGGTGGTCGCTGTTATAGCTTTTCTTTTCCTAACTGTATAATCGTACGATCATATTCTGTCCTGATTGGCCTAAGACAATTCTCTCGCTTTTTGTTTTACACAAAAGCTGCTATAATTTAGGGCGAGGGTGTCTTGAAGAGTTATTGCAGTGTAAAATTAAGTTGGTCACTACACCACAGATAAGGGTAACGAGACTATTTCAAGGAAGCCTTATCTGAAGGAACTCCTTGTTTTCTAGCTTGTATATCCTTCAAATGGAATACTCCTAATTTCTTTCCTCTCTCATCCTCTAATTCATAGTAGTACGAGCTACGTTTCTTATAAACTTTAGCTGGGATAAATACGGGTGCCAATTTACTACTGAATTTCTTTAGAATCTATGTCAACTATGGGTCCATTTTGACAAAATTCATCGATGGCTGGGTCGTTCTGTCTGGATAAGGTGTCTGCAACGACGTTCTGAGAACCGCTACGATGTTTTATAGTGAACGTAAACGCTCTCAACTTCATTGACCATCGAGCTAACCTTCCTGATAAATCCTTCGCCGCATTAGCCATTGAAGGGCTGCATGGTCTGTTATGACTAGGAAATTCCTTTTATAACGGCAAGACATTCTAATTCGGAAACTGAATAGTTACGTTGTGCTTTGGACAATTTTTCGGACATATACGAAATCGGAAGTTCTACTCCATCTCGTTCCTGAGCTAGTACGCAACCAACACCAAAAGAGCTGGCGTCACACAACAAAATGAATTGCTTAGAAAATCTGGTGTTATGAGAATTGGTGAGGCAGTAAGACATGATTTCAAGTTTTCAAAAGCGGTTTGAGCCTCTTCGTTCCATTCGAGCGTATTCTTCTTTTTAAGAAGTTCCGTTAAAGGAAAACTAATAGTGGCAAAGTTTTCTACGAACCGTCGGTACCATCCCGCTAATCCTAAAAATCTTCGTAACTGCTTAATCGAAGTTGGTTGTGGAAATTCTACTATCGCTTTAACTTTATCTGGATTGGTTCTTATTTGTCCATTCCCAATTATAAAACCGAGATATATGATCTCCTTCATACAAATTTGGATTTGCTGACATTGATAGTGAGATTTGCTTTACGTAAGCATAAAGCTATCTCTTGTAGTAAAAGCATATGGGATTCAAAATACTCAGACAAAACTAATAAGTCGTTAAGATAAACAAATACTCTATTCCTAAGATGAGCTGGAATGACTCGATCCATAAGACGACAAAGAGTTTAGGCCGCGTTACAGAGACCAAAGGGCATCATTTTATACTGATATAGCGGTCTATTCGGTATTGTAAACGCAGTGTATTGCTTAGAATTTTCGTCGAGCGGTATCTGCCAATATGCATGCTTCATGTCGATACCACTTATGAATTTAGCTGGTGGTAACCGGCTTAAGATGCCGTCTATATGAGGTAGAGGATATGCGTCTCGATGAGTAACCTTGTTTACCTCTCTAGAATCAAGACATAGACGGTACTTGTCTCCTTTCTTTACTAACACGCAATTACTACTCCAATCGCTAGTTGACTCTTCGATAACATCTAAGGCTAGCATGTTATCCACTTCAGCGAACATCAGCTTTTCAATGGCAGGTGAAACTGGCCAATGCCGTTGTTTAACAGGACTCGCATACATCAATGCTATGTGTGGACAAGGTAGTACGACCTAAGCCTTCGGAAGCAAAGGATGGAAATGTTTTTATTACTGTCTCCAGCCGAAGTCTTTCTCTTTCGTTCAGCTCATGATATTTTGGAGAATCTTCATCATCATCCAAAGTACCGATGTCTAATTCAGCAATGGTCGGATTGCTCGTAATTTTATTTAGCAATCCGAACTTTTGCCAAAAATCAATGCCTAATTATACATCCTGTTAAAGTTCTGGTATTATAAATAATTCAAGATTGTCTCTCGTATCTCCATACTTAATGGAAGTTATAAGTTTTGACACTACTTTGCTTTTTGTTCCGTTCGCAGCGCGAATTTCGCCAGAACATTTTTTTACGTTGTTGTGTTTAAGGAAGTTCTGTGCAGCTAATCCGCCTACACAACTTATTGTTGCTCCAGAATCTAATAAAGCCTTGTAAGTTTTACCCTCTATATTGATATCCGTATAGAGTCTTTGATCAGAGCTAAATACTATAGCGAAAATAAGTTTCTGTCGGTCACGACGAACCTTCTTCCAAAATTCTCTCAATCGGCTAGTAGATCGTCTGGGGTTTGAATGAGTCCCTATGCTATCTACTTTACCAAATATTTCTCTACGCTTATTATTGTAATTTTGAATTCTTATGTGTAAAGGAAAAATGAATATCAGGCTGACCTAAAGGTTTTATCTCCTGAAATTCACGGGCTTCAGTGGTTGATTTTGACTTAGCAACTTCTGAATCTACGGATGTATCTTGTTGCTCAGAGAAACATCCTTTTGTCGGTTTCCCGGATTACAGTTTGGACAAGTCGGTTTGTATTTTTCTTTAAGTCCGCAACCGTAACAAAATATAATTCTTTTAGCCATACAATCATCGAATCTGTGGCCTTGTTTGTCACAATTCCAACAAGTTGTGGTGTTTCGACGTTGAATTTGGTTTACTTCTTCACCTACTCTTACTAAACCTGTTTCCTCTTCTTCGGTGGTTAATTCTGCCACGCAGGAGCGATAAGGTTTCGGCTTAAACGTCCTGAGATTGTTATAAAACTGTTCATGCCTGCGCACTTCGTATCGGAGTTGTGTTCTGTTTGGGATTTTAAGATGCAACAACTCATGATGTAAGCTAGGCTTCGAATTTCTAACCAATAACTCAACTAATTGTGTTTCGGAAACTCCATTTTGCAGTCTGTCAATCAACCGTTCCATGGTTTCCTGGAAATCTTCAAATGCTTCATTTTCTCCTTGCTTGCGTTTTCGGATTCCCTCCCAAATATCATAATCTGTCTCTATATCTTCGAATCTCTTCCTAAATTCGCCACAAAATGTGTTCCAATCGAAATTTGGATTGTTTCGATGAAACTTGCAATACCAATCGCTTGCTTTTCCTGCAAACAGAAGGTACAAATGGTCACATAAAAGTCCATAATCATTACCTAGATTTTGTTTGGTGAGTGAGCATATCCTGTAAATGAATTCATCTATCCTGATGCTTGTTTTGCTACCATCGAACTTTAATCCCCATTTTTGAATGATTCCTGATACTTTTTCCGGGCTAACATATGAGCTTGCATTGCTCCTGTTTCCGCCTCTTTCTTCTACATTATTGTCTAAATTCTGAGAATACCGATTTTGATTGGAATTGTTCCTGCTCAAATCTGTATTTCGTTGGACATTGTCAGGTGTGGAATTTGTATGTGTGGGCTGAGATAATTGTAAGTTGTCTAAATGACTTTTAATAGATGTCTCTATAGTCTTCCCTAAATAAGAGGTAAGGTTATCCATGAGTTGAGCCTGTTGTTGGCTAACAGTAAACTGTATAAAGTTCATCAACTCTGGTTGAGTACTAAGAGCCATACTGGAATTCGTTGGAGGTTCTGTTAAGATCCTATCCAAATTTCCTCTGTAAGTATTTCTTGTAGACACTCCTCGTCTAGGAGGTGTACCTCGGATCCTGCCTGATCTGGTATTTCTCCTTAATGGGAAAATATAATTATTATCTTGACATTCGCTTACGCCGGATGGGCCAGCTGTTGCATCTAATTCAGCGAACAGAGTGTTATTAGAGTGAGATAAATTCGATTCGTTGCAATCTGCATTGCAAATTGGACATGTTTGTGTACTTTTTAAGTGGTTTATAATGCACTTTTTATGAAATGTATGCCTGCACGATTTTGTTGTTGACAAAACGGTTGGTGCTAAGATTTCTTTACATATGACACAGCTATTTTCAACGCCTTGTGAAACTTCAACTGCATTACCTGCACTATTCTTGGCTGCCATATTATTGTTGTTAAGATATGTTGTAATTATTTGGTTTGTATTTCTTTATGTCGATCACTTCTATCAGAATCTTAGTTGTATCTCTATTTGTTAGTGGATTGTAGCTGGTCTATTGCCTCATGCTTTTATTCCCTTGAAAATCGGACAATATACGGTCTTATTGAAGTGTAAGTATAATGTATTCCAGAAAAGTCAAATTGTAAATAAAGTTGAGTAAAGAAACGTATGGTGATGAGCTCCTGTGGATTCGAAACAGTTCCACTTGGTCGATCAATTCTCTTTCAAATTGAATCGCATGTTCCTTAGTTTTACTATCCCTTCCAAATAGATACTCTCAATCCAATATGTTAATTTATTGGAATTAGTTATATTGAGTTTAAACTGTGGATGGATTACTTTAGTGCTTAGTGTGCTATAACAAGTTACGGACTTTTCGAGCTTCACGTCTGAGCCAAAAATGTATAGTACTTGTCGTGCTCCACTCGTAGGGCTTCAAAAATGTGTAGTGTATTTTCTCGGCCCCACGTTGTGCGCCAAAAATGTGTAGTGTACCGTAGTTCGATAGATTTTTAACTAGTGGGTCTTTTAATAGTGGGTGGTAATTACTAATAAAGAGGACCTTGTACTTCCTTCGCTAGGGATGCGCACTCTTGCTATGCTCGGGTCTAGCTCGCCGTAGGTCGGGGTTCTTTTAGCTTAGGATAGTACGAAACGCTACTACATTTTAATAAGTGCGTCTTACTCATAAACAATATTCAAAACTGGATTATCGATTAACAAAAGAAATGGCTTTATATTGATACTAATCATACACGCCGACACGTGTGAAGATAAGCTACAGATTCTGATAAGTATTGGGAATTTTGGATGTTAATGATTCCCTAAGTCTTTACCCTCCCTACCATGACAATGCTACTTAAAATATTTACATTGTCCCTTGGCCAAGTTCAAAATAACTCTACCACATATTTAAGAAAGTGTTCAACATAAGTACTCGACAAACCATTAAATCTATTTATTCACAATTCATTATTTTTCAATGTATCTTCAATCATAATTCCATTTATATAAATTCAGTTTAATAAACGTTTCCAGTAAATCTCTTTTACAAACTAACCAATATTTTTATCTACGCATAATTATCCTAGTCATTCTCTAACTCTTCATTTTTGTTTATATTCAATGAGTAAAATAAAGTATATAAAAGTAAAGTATAAAGCAAATATATATATAAGTAATTGAATATAAAATTAGCAAATATAGTTACATAATCTTTAGTCAAATGCAGATATTATTTTAATTTAGACGTTCGAGTGGCATTTTGTTAGAATTTTAATATAGGTAATTCATAATAAGTCGGCTGTAGAGCAACCAAATGCTCTTATATAGACCTGGCCTTCCTTACGCCTCGGGGTCGAATCTCGTTGCCACTTTCACACGAATCGAACAGGGAAATTTATTGAAATATCCCAACTCTTGTTTTATGAGATTGGATATATATATAACTAAATTATATTTCACGTGTATGTGCAGTTTAAATGGGCAGCGTCAAAAATTGTAAGCGTTCGCCACGAAGTTTTATCCGATAATGATCTAAGCTCTGGGAAGCTGCATGCTGGTGGTCGCTGTTATAGCTTTTCTTTTCCTAACTGTATAATCGTACGATCATATTCTGTCCTGATTGTCCTAAGACAATTCTCTCGCTTTTTGTTTTACACAAAAGCTGCTATAATTTAGGGCGAGGGTGTCTTGAAGAGTTATTGCAGTGTAAAATTAAGTTGGTCACTACACATATTACTTATCTGTATGATACCCCTTATCACCATGGTCAAATCCAGTAATATAGAACTAAACCCACTCAGTGCCAAAAATGGATACCTTATATTCCATACAGCAACAATATAAATTCCGATAAGCTGCGAATATCATTATTTAATCATAAATATATCGAATACAATGCTTACATTTGAGCATAAGAAGCATAAGTTTTCACAAATTCAATATTTAGTTGAGAAACTAAAACGGGAAATCAATGGACTGAGAATTATTAAACGAAGAATTAGCTGAAGCCCCAGGTTTTGCATATTAACCAAAGACTGTATCATACACATATTAACAAATCAAAAAGCGTGACCGCTCCGAGGAGTTAAAAATAAAATAAAATCAACAACAAAAAGGAGAAAAAAAAACAACAATGGCACTACCACAACAACAAGTGCAACTACTCTTTGAGAATCATCTGAACCAGGCTCTGTAGTGACCAATTTAATTTTACACTGCAATAACTTTTCAGGACACTCTCGCCCTAAATTATAGCAGCTTTTGTGTAACCCAAAAAGTGAGAGAATTGTCAGACCAATCAGGACAGACCGATTGTACTGTTAGGAAAAGAAAAGCCATAGCAGTGACCACCGGCATGCAGCTTCCCAGAGCTTAATTCATTATCGGATAAAACCTCGTTGCGAACGCTCACAATTTTTGACGCTGCCCAATTAAGCTTCACATACACGTGGAGTATCCAACCCAATAAAACAAGAGTGGGATATTTCGATAAATTTCCGTGTGCGATTTGTGTGAAAGTGGCAAAGAGATTCGACCCCAAGGCGTAAGGAAGGCCAGGCCTATATAAGGGCATTTGGTTGCTCTACAGCCGACTACCCCCCCGTCTCGTCGAACCCCGCATCAGCTCATGGTTTAAGCCCCGTTCGCTCCAAGAAGAGGCCACGAGGCGACATAACCTTCAGCCAACAAGTTACGCAACCGGCTAACTGCCGAATGATAACTGGCCAAATATATTGGAAGGTTAGAGCTCATCCAGATTATTCAGCTGTGCAGAAGTTTAGACGACCGGATCGGATTTAATTATATTTGGATATCATCAACGTTACACAGTGAGGATCACCTCATGTGACCAGCGGAGGTCTAACTTTGTGATTCCGTCTTATCGCAGCGCAGTGTAGCAGCCAGCGGTCTCCTAAAGTCTTATCGCGCAGTGCTGCAGTTACGCTTTGTTTTGTTTTGTTTCTTGATTTTCTTTTGTATTGCAATTAATAATGATTAAAATACTCGCAGATTGACGGAACTTTTGGCATTTGAATAGGAATTTAACTTAGAACCTTTAAAGTTTGACCTACAGCTCGACAATGTCTACGTGAATTTGGGCCCAACTTTACGCACATCATGGAGTGGATATTTAAGGTCGTGAGTACTACAAACAACAACGATAAATAAAAAAAAAACATTATTATGAATTACCTATATAAAAATTCTACAAAATGCCACTGGAACGTCTAAATAAAATAAGATCTGCATTTGGCTAAAGATTGTATAACTATATTTGCTAATTTTATATTCAATTACTTATATCTATTTGCTTTATACTTTATTTTATATACTTTATTTTACTCACTACATATACGAAAATGAAGAGTTAGAGAATGACTAGGATAATTATGCCTAGGTTAAAATTTGTTAGTTTGCAAAAGAGATTTAATGGAACCGCTAAACTAAACTGAATTTATATAAATGGAATTATAATTGAAGATATATTGAAAAAGAATTAATTGTGAATAAATAGATTTAATGGTTTGTCGAGTACTTATGTTGAACACTTTCTTAAATATGTGGTAGAGTTATTTTGAACTTGGCCAAGGGACAATGTATATATTTTAAGTAGCATTGTCATGGTAGGGAGGGTAAAGACTTAGGGAATTATTAACATCCAAAATTCCCAATACTTATCAGAAGCTGTAGCTTATCTTCACACGTGTCGGCGTGTATCCGTGTATACAAAGCCATTTTTTTTATTAATCGATAGTCCAGTTTTGAATATTGTTTTTGAATAAGACGCAATGTAGTAGCGTTTCGTACTATCCTAAGCTAAAAGAACCCCGACCTACGGCGAGCTAGACCCGAGCATAGCAAGAGTGCGCATCCCTAGCGAAGGAAGTACTAGGTCCTCTTTATTAGTAATTACCACCCACTATTAAAAGACCAACTAGTTAAAATCTATCGAACTACGTACACTACACATTTTTGGCGTCCAGACGTGAAGCCCGACAAGTCCTTAACTTGTTATAGCACACTAAGCTCTAAAGTAATCCATCCACAGTTAAAACACAATATAACTAATTCCAATAAATTAACATATTTGATTGAGAGCATCTATTTGGAAGGGATAGTAAAACTTAGGAACATGCGATTTAATTTGAAAGAGAATTGATCGACCAAGTGGAACTGTTTCGAATCCACAGAAGCTCATCACCATACGTTTCTATACTCAACTTTATTAACAATTTGATTTTTTTGGAATACATTATACTTAAACTTCTATAAGTCCGTATATGGTCCGATTTTCAAGTAAATAACTGCATGAGGCAATAGACCAGCTACCATCCACTAACAAATAGAGATACAACTAAGATTCTGATAGAAGTGATCGACATGAAGAAAGACAAACCAAATAATTACAAGATATCTTAATAACAATAATATGGCAGCCAAGCATAGTGCAGGTATTGCAGTTGAAGTTTCACAAGGCGTTGAAAATAGCTGTGCCATATGTAACAAAATCTTAGCACCAACCGTTTTGTCAGCAACAACATCGTGCAGGCATACAATTCATAAAAAGTGCATTATAAATCACTTAAAATGTACACTCAAATCACTTAAAAGTACTCAGTGTACTCAAACATGTCCAATTTGCAATGCAGATTGCAACGAATCGAATTTATCTCACTCTAATAACACTCTGTTCGCTGAATTAGATGCAACAGCTGGCCCATCCGGCGTAAGCGAATGTCAAGATAATAATTATATTTTCCCATTAAGGAGAAATACCAGATCAGGCAGGATCCGAGGTACACCTCCTAGACGAGGAGTGTCTACAAGAAATACTTACAGAGGAAATTTGGATAGGATCTTAACAGAACCTCCAACGAATTCCAGTATGGCTCTTAGTACTCAACCAGAGTTGATGAACTTTATACAGTTTACTGTTAGCCAACAACAGGCTCAACTCATGGATAACCTTACCTCTTATTTAGGGAAGACTATAGAGACATCTATTAAAAGTCATTTAGACAACTTACAATTATCTCAGCCCACACATACAAATTCCACACCTGACAATGTCCAACGAAATACAGATTTGAGCAGGAACAATTCCAATCAAAATCGGTATTCTCAGAATTTAGACAATAATGTAGAAGAAAGAGGCGGAAACAGGAGCAATGCAAGCTCATATGTTAGCCCGGAAAAAGTATCAGGAATCATTCAAAAATGGGGATTAAAGTTCGATGGTAGCAAAACAAGCATCAGGATAGATGAATTCATTTACAGGATATGCTCACTCACCAAACAAAATCTAGGTAATGATTATGGACTTTTATGTGACCATTTGTACCTTCTGTTTGCAGGAAAAGCAAGCGATTGGTATTGCAAGTTTCATCGAAACAATCCAAATTTCGATTGGAACACATTTTGTGGCGAATTTAGGAAGAGATTCGAAGATATAGAGACAGATTATGATATTTGGGAGGGAATCCGAAAACGCAAGCAAGGAGAAAATGAAGCATTTGAAGATTTCCAGGAAACCATGGAACGGTTGATTGACAGACTGCAAAATGGAGTTTCCGAAACACAATTAGTTGAGTTATTGGTTAGAAATTCGAAGCCTAGCTTACATCATGAGTTGTTGCATCTTAAAATCCCAAACAGAACACAACTCCGATACGAAGTGCGCAGGCATGAACAGTTTTATAACAATCTCAGGACGTTTAAGCCGAAACCTTATCGCTCCTGCGTGGCAGAATTAACCACCGAAGAAGAGGAAACAGGTTTAGTAAGAGTAGGTGAAGAAGTAAACCAAATTCAACGTCGAAACACCACAACTTGTTGGAATTGTGACAAACAAGGCCACAGATTTGATGAATTATATTTTGGTTGCGGACGTAAAGAAAAGTACAAGCCGACTTGTCCAAACTGTAATCCGGGAAACCGACAAAAGGATGTTTCTCTGAGCAACAAGATACATCCGTAGATTCAGAAGTTGCTAACTCAAAGTCAACCACTGAAGCCCGTTAATTTCAGGAGATAGAACCTTTAGGTCAGCCTGATATTCATTTTTCCTTTATACCCTTACACATAAGAATTCAAAATTACAATAATAAGCGTAGAGAAATATTTGGTAAAGTAGATAGTATAGGGACTCATTCAAACCCCAGACGATCTACTAGCCGATTGAGAGAATTTTGGAAGAAGGTTCGTCGTGACCGACAGAAACTTATTTTCGCTATAGTATTTAGCTCTGACCAAAGACTCTATACGGATATCAATATAGAGGGTAAAACTTACAAGGCTTTATTAGATTCTGGAGCAACAATAAGTTGTGTAGGCGGATTAGCTGCACAGAACTTCCTTAACACCACAACGTAAAAAAATTTTCTGGCGAAATTCGCGCTGCGAACGGAACAAAAAGCAAAGTAGTGCCAAAACTTATAACTTCCATTAAGTATGGAGATACGATAGACAATCTTGAATTATACCAGATAATAATATCTATCTGATAATACCAGAATTTCAACAGGATGTATATTTAGGCATTGATTTTTGTCAAAAGTTTGGATTACTAAATAAAATTACGAGCAATCCGACCATTGTTGAGTTAGACATCGGTACTTTGGATGATGATGAAGGTTCTCCACAATATCATGAGCTGAACGAAGTAGAAAGACTTCGGCTGGAGACAGTAATAAAAACATTTCCATCCTTTGCTTCCGAAGGCTTAGGTCGTACTACCTTGTCCACACATAGCATTGATATAGGAAATGCGAGTCCTGTTAAACAACGACATTGGCCAGCTTCACCTGCCATTCAAAAGCTGATGTTCGCTGAAGTAAATAACATGCTAGCCTTGACGGAACTTTTGGCATTTGAATATATATTTGCTAATTTTATATTCAATTACTTATATCTATTTGCTTTATACTTTATTTTATATACTTTATTTTACTCACTACATATAAACGAAAATGAAGAGTTAGAGAATGACTAGGATAATTATGTGTAGGTTAAAATTTGTTAGTTTGTAAACGATATTTTTTGGAACCGCTTACTAAACTGAATTTATATAAATGGAATTTTAATTAAAGACACATTGAAAAAGAATGAATTGTGAATAAATAGATTTAATGGTTTGTCAAGTACTTATGTTGAACACTTTCTTAAATATGTGGTAGAGTTATTTTGAACTTGACCAAGGGACAATGTAAATATTTTAAGTAGCATTGTCATGGTAGGGAGGGTAAAGACTTAGGGAATTATTAACATCCAAAGTTCCCAATACTTATCAGAATCTGTAGCTTATCTTCACACGTGTCGGCGTGTATCATTAGTATCAATATAAAGCCATTTCTTTTATTAATCGATAGTCCAGTTTTGAATATTGTTTATGAGTAAGACGCACTTATTAAAATGTAGTAGCGTATCGTACTATCCTAAGCTAAAAGAACCCCGACCTACGGCGAGCTAGACCCGAGCATAGCAAGAGTGCGCATCCCTAGCGAAGGAAGTACAAGGTCCTTGTCTAAACATGTGTTTAGACATGATAAGTAGACAAACTATAAATATGTTCTATTTAAGGGCTGCAATAAACATGTCACGGGACAGCATAAGTGGCAACTACAGATAAGTACGAATGCAGTGGTCTATTGCCGAAGTGTCAAGAGATATGATCTCGCGGGAGGTGACTAGCGCGGTCATAGGCCACAAACATAGATTTAAGGTAAATCTCAGCTGCATTGACCAACGCAACCTGCAGCGTCTTACAAGCGCGGCATTATATAATTAGATGATAAGAACCTATGTAAGAATGAATAAAAGGCGATGCCCTCGTAGTAGCGAGTTCAGTTAGATTCAAACACCCGAATTGAACTCATTAAGTGTACGCATTAGTTTATAGTGTGAACATTTTGGTCCTTCGAGAAATTCTGTTGTTTTCCCCCACAAGTGGTAAGAAACACAGAAGAAAAAAAAAAACAGCGCTTCAAAGTAAAAATAGCAAGGTTAAAAATAAGCAAGAACACAATGTTTCACCTTATAGTCCTAGTACTCTAAGGCGTGGTCTTTTATTCTGTGTTTCTTACCACTGGTGGGGGAAACAACAGAATCACTCGTTCTGTTGTTTCCCCCACCAGTGGTAAGAAACACAGAATAAAAGACCCCGCCTTAAAGTACTAGGACTATAAGGTGAAACATTGTGTTCTTGCTTTTCCTTGGCTGATCAATCAACTGTGAGTCGAGGCACAGCTAGGTCAATTGGGCGACCAATCAAAAAATCCTCCAACGGATCACGCCCAAGAATACAAGCAGAAAGCACAAAAAAGTCACAGTGATTGTTTTCCCAAGATGTTGTCGGAAAGATCTGTGAAATTGATGCAAGACCAAGGAGAGCTGCAGAACAAAATACTGCAAGCAATCAAGGAAAAGGCATCTATACCAGCAATAGAAGCATTGGTAGTTCGATTTACTACTAACAACAATGCGCTGGTAAAATTGGGAGTTATTTTAGCTGTTGTTTTAGTAAAAAAGAAAGCTGGAGGTTACAACGAGTTGAGGGCGCTTATTGACGGTGTATCCCAGAAGACGCTGATTTCAGAGGAGGCGGCACAAATATTAAGGATTCCCAGAGTAAGGAGTACTTTAGAGGTCGAAGGTATCTCCCAGACTACTCAATTATCAAAAAATAGCGTCCACTTGACGATCAAACCAAAAATTCCAAGCAGCTTCAAAACATCAACGGAAGCATTGGTTTTACCAACACTCCATAGAGCCCTTCCCAGCAAAAAGTTTGATATTGATATCAATAAAGAGTGATAGGGCTACAGGCTAGCAGATCCACGATTCAACGAGCCAAGCAGAATTGACATAGTGATAGGTGTGGATCTATTTCCCCTGATTATGATGGAGAAAATAAAAACCGTAAATGGAATTTTGGGACAAAAAACCAAATTTGGATGGATTGTGTCCGGAAATATAACTCGAGCAGCAAAGCAAAAAATTATAAGTGCCACTACAACAATAAATCTAAAGGACCTGGAACGCTTTTGGGAATTGGAATTTTGGGAAGCCGATGAGACGATTACAGACAATACAGAATGCGAAAGAAAATTCCAAGAAACAACTGTCATCAACGAGGAAGGCAGATTTGTGGTTACAATTCCATTCCACCAAGAGGCAAAGCTGGGGGACTCTCGCAAAAAGGCAATGGTAAGGCTTATGCAAATGGAAAAGAAGTTTCAAAGAAACCCAAAGACCTGGGCTGCATACAACGAATTCATGAAAGAATACCTTAAGATGGGACATATGGAATCTGTAAAGACAACGGGTCAAGGTAAATACTATTTACCCCATCAAGCAATCATCAGGCCTGGAAGCTTAACTACGAAGCTACGAGTAGTTTTTGACGCATCCGTAAAGACGACAAATGGACTAAGCCTAAATGACGTTATTATAGCTGGCCCTAAGATTCAAAAGGATATATTCGATATTCTAATTAAATGGCGCAAGTGGCAATATGTTATGGTAGCTGACATTGAAAAAATGTATCGCCAAATAAAGGTTGCTGAGAAGGACCAAGAAGACCAATATATCGTATGAAGAGATGATCCAAAATTGCCTATCAGTGAGCTTAAGTTAACAACCGTAACTTATGGCACCTCGGCAGCACCGTTCTTAGCAGTCCGATGTCTACGAGAGTTGGCAGATCGCTTTTGCCAAGAGGATAGCGTCTTAGCAGAAACAATTAGAGACGACTTTTATATGGATGACCTCATAACTGGTGGAGACAACCAGTGCTATGAACTTCAATGGAAATTGAGACAAGTGATGGAGAAGGCCGCCATGCATCTGCGAAAATGGGTTGCAAATGACAAACGTATTTTAGCCGACATTAAGGACGAGAAAATCTGCATTGAGGAGAATGAATCGATAAAAACCTTACGACTTCAATGGGATCCGAAGAAGTATACATTTACGTTTTCGGCAGAAAACCCAATGCTAACACGCATAACAAAGCGGTTAGTGTTATCACAGTTGTCCAGAATTTTTGACCCACTAGGATGGTTGGCACCTGTAACGATTCAAGGCAAATGTTTCATTCAGGAACTGTGGAAGTTACCGATGACTTGGGACGTTGAATTGGAATCCAACCTAGCAAAATGGTGGATGGAATATGCTAAAGGTCTATCAGATTTAGAAGAAATTAGCATTTCACGCTGGACTGGATGCTCCAAAGGTATTATGGAGCTACATGGATTCTGCGATGCATCAGAGAAAGCAGCGGCTGTGTATACAAAAGTAGGCGGCAGAGTTACTTTGCTAGCAGCAAAAAGCAAAGTTAATCCTATAAGAAACAGGAAAACAATTCCAAAGTTGGAATTATGTGCTGCGTATTTACTAGCAAAGATATCAGCGAAAGTGCAGACTATATGGAGCAACAAGATTACAACGCATGCATGGAGTGATTCGCAAATTACTATTGCTTGGATAAAGAACAAGCGCAGCAAAGATAAGTTCGTCAGAACTAGAGTCGAAGATATCAATAAACTAATTCCCAATGTCAAATGGAATTACCGTAAATCGGAAGAAAATCCAGCAGACGTGGCTTCAAGAGGGATATCACCGCAAGCTCTTAAAATCTGTGAAATTTGGTGGAGAGGGCCGAATTGGCTATCTATAGATGCACAACACTGGCCCACTCAAAAAGAAATCGGAAATGTTTGTGGTATCCACATTGATAAAATCCGAATATCTGCAAAACCATCTTTTATCGAAGTATTCATCGATCGACAAACTTCTTAGAGTAATGGCGTATATATTACGCTTCATAACAAAGCTGAGAGGAAAATCGCAACAGCCGTCACATCTTACGGTGGAGGAATTAAAGCTAGCGAAGATTGCCGTGGTAAAGATACAACAACAGCTAGATCTTGGACACGAAGTCAGACTACTCAAAAACAAAAGACCATTAGACCCAAAGAGTAAGTTACAGGCGCTCAATCCTTTTTTGGATAGTGATGGCGTACTTCGAGTTGGTGGACGACTACAAAACGCAATGATACCGTATAATGTAAAACATCCAATTATACTGGATAAGTCACATTTGACTTGGTTAATTGTAAAGGATTCTCATAAAGAAGCTCTGCATGGCGGAATTAACATTATGAGAACTTATATTCAGAGGGAGTTCTGGATATTTGGCATACAAAATTCCTTAAAGAAATATTTAAGGGAATGTATTGTATGCATACGATACAAGCAAGAGATGTCCAGTCAACTGATGGGAAATTTACCAGTTTATCGAGTAACGGCTGATTACTCGTTTCAAAATATTGGAATCGACTACGCCGGACCGTTCCAGATTCCCTGCTCAAAGGGAAGAGGTCAAAAAACTTATAAAGGATACATTTATGTATTTGTTTGTATGGCAACAAAAGCGATACATCTGGAAGCTGTTAGCGACCTTTCATCAGACAAGTTCTTGGAGGCTCTTCGACGGTTCTTTGCAAGACGAGGCAAGAGTGAGAACATATACTCAGATAATGGAACAAACTTCGAAGGAGCTTCAAGAGTATTGGACAAAGAATTTGTAGCTGCCATTAAAAACAATAATGAGTTAGCACCTACACTAGAAAAAGAAGGCATCAAGTGGCACTTTATTCCCCCGGGAAGCTCCCACATGAGAGGTTTATGGGAAGCCGGTGTAAAATCAGTGAAGCATCACCTTAAACGAGTTATTGGTGAAAACAGCTTTACTTATGAAGAATTTGCATCGCTGCTATGTCAAATCGAAGCAGTGCTAAACTCGCGCCCATTAGTCACTGTAAGGAGCGAAAACTATGGTTAGGACATAAATATGTCAATACGCCGGGTCATTTTCTGGTGGGAAGACCTCTAATTGGAGCTCCTGAACATTTTGACGATAGTAAGACAATCAGCTCTTTGGATAGATGGAAGCTTATTCAACGCATCAGAGGTGATTTTTGGAAGAAATGGAAAGAGGAGTATCTGGTGTCATTGCAACAGCGAACCAAATGGCGCCAAGTAAAGCCAAATCTGAAGGAGGGACAGCTGGTTCTTATAAAACATGAGAACACTCATTCTGCAAGATGGCCAATGGGAAGAATCATTAGTACGACTAACAACGTCACGGTTAAAACAAGCGATGGGGAAGTAAAAAGATCGCTAAAGAAGATCTGTCAACTTCCTGTTAGCAAAGCAAAACCAGCTGGAGCTGCAACGCATTAATGAGAGACGCCTACTGGCCGTACATTTTCCCCCCCCGGAGAATGTCTAAATATGTGTTTATAAATGATAAGTAGACAAACTATAAATATGTTCTATTTCAGGGCTGCAATAAACATGTCACGGGATAGCATAAGTGGCAACTACAGATAAGTACGAATGCAGTGGTCTATTGCCGAAGTGTCAAGAGATATGATCACGCGGGAGGTGACTAGCGCGGTCATAGGCCACAAACATAGATATAAGATAAATCTCAGCTGCATTGACCATCGCAGACTGCAGCGTCTTACAAGCGCTGCATTATATAATTAGATGATAAGAGCCTATGTAAGAATGAATAAAAGACGATGCCCTCGCAGTAGCGAGTTCAGTTAGATTCAAACAATTTGAACTCATTAAGTGTACGCATTAGTTTATAGTGTGAACAGTCCTCTTTATTAGTAATTACCACCCACTGTCACCCACTGTCACCCACCCACAAATATGTCGAACTACGTACACTACAGGTCTTGGTCAGATTTGACAGGTACCAACATTTACCGTTATGACACTGGAACTGAGCTCATTCATAAGAAGAATAGAGTTCATACTTCAACTTTACCCATCAACTGACGTCCGTCAGTTACACGTCCTCTTCAGTGCATTTGAAATGGAAATTGGAGGCGACGACCTACGAGTATCCCAGCTCAGTGCAGCTAATACCTGGCCGGAATTGAAGGAAGCCCCAATCGCCGAGTTCAAGACCCGTTTGAAGAGCTTTTGGGACGACTATATAACAGACAATTTAATGGATCAGTTCGAAAGTTCTTGGAGCAAAATGCTGTATAATAACAAATAAGCTAGCTTTAGAAAATAATGATCTACATTGCTCACACTATAAACTAATGCGTACACTTAATGAGTTCAATTCGGGTGTTTGAATCTAACTGACTCGCTACTGCGAGGGCATCGCCTTTTATTCATTCTTACATAGGTTCTTATCATCTAATTATATAATGCAGCGCTTGTAAGACGCTGCAGTCTGCGTTGGTCAATGCAGCTGAGGTTTATCTCAAATCTATGTTTGAAGCCTATGACCGCGCTAGTCACCTCCCGCGTGATCATATCTCTTGACACTTCGGCAATAGACCACTGCAACCGTACTTATCTGTAGTTGCCACTTATGCTGTCCCGTGACATGTTTATTGCAGCCCTTAAATAGAACATATTTATAGATTGTCTACTTATCATGTATAAACACATGTTTAGACATTCTCCGGGGGGGAAAAATGTACGGCCAGTAGTCGTCTATCATTTATGCGTTCCAGCTCCAGCTGGTTTTGCTTCGCGAACAGGAAGTTGACAGATCTTGTTTAGCGATCTTTTTACTTCCCCATCGCTTGTTTTAACCGTGACTACCCGGACTTTATCATCTTGTCCTTTAGTCGTACTAATGATTCTTCCCATTGGCCATCTTGCAGGGTGAGTGTTCTCATGTTTTATAAGAACCCGCTGTCCCTCCTTCAGATTTGGCTTTACTTGCCGCCATTTGGTTCGCTTTTGCAATGGCACCAGATACTCCTCTTTCCATTTCTTCCAAAAATCACCTTTGATGCGTTGAATCAGCTTCCATCTATCCAATTCCCAAAAGCGTTTCAGGTCCTTTTGATTTATTGATGTAGTGGCACTTATAATTTTTTGCTTTGCTGCTCGAGTTATATTTCCGGACACAATCCATCCAAATTTGGTTTTTTGTCCCAAGATTCCATTTACGGTTTTTATTTTCTCCATCATAATCAGGGGAAATAGATCCACACCTATCACTATGTCAATTCTGCTTGGCTCGTTGAATCGTGGATCTGCTAGCCTGTAGCCCTTCCACTCTTTGTTGATATCAATATCAAACTTTTTGCTGGGAAGGGCTCTATGGAGTGTTGGTAAAACCAATGCTTCCGTTGATGCTTTGAAGCTGCTTGGAATTTTTGGTTTGATAGTTAGGTGGACACTATTTTTTGATAGTTGAGTAGTCTGGAAGATACCTTCGACCTCTATAGTACTCCTTACTCTGGGAATCCTTAATATTTGTGCTGCTTCCTCTGAAATCAGCGTCTTCTGGGATCCACCGTCAATAAGCGCCCTCAACTCGTTGTAACCCCCAGCTTTGTTTTTCACTAAAACAACAGCTGTAGCCAATAGTGTGTCTTGGCCTTGCTTAAGGCTATTGCTGTTGATACTGCGTTTTGTGTCTTCATGCAGAAGGCTGTTGTGTCTTTTGGAGCATCGATTGCATGGAATTTCCTTTCTGCAGTCGATAGCATTATGCTTTCCAAAGCATCTAAAGCACATGTTGTTCTTTTGAACGAATTCTTTTCTTTTTTCAATTGATTGTGCTCTGAATTTGAGACACTTTATCATATCGTGGCCATCCTTAGAGCAAAAGGCACATGATCTAACTTGCACTTTTCTTGTACCAAGCTGAGCGGTATTTTTGGTAATGGCGTTTACTGAGTTGTATTGTTGCTCAATAAACTCCAGTAAGTCTTGTAAGGACTGTATAGCTCTTGCCTTTTTTACATGCTGTTCATACAGCTGCAAGGCTTCTGGCGAAAATTTCCGCAGCAGAATTTCTGCTAAAATTACGTCAGCAGAGCTTCCTATTTTTCCTTTTTGCTTTATGATGAATATGCTCTCGGTCGCAGTATCCAAAAACTTCCCTAAATTTTTCTCATCGTGGGGCAGCAAGCACTCCAATTCCATTAATTTGTTGAAGTGTTGGGAGAATATTTTTCTGCTATTCTCATAGCGTTTGCAGATAAGCTCCCACGCTGCTGCATAGCTAGCTGCTGATCCCGTTATCAAATGGCTAACCACCATTTGAGCTTCTCCTTTTAAGCAGGCTCTTAAATATCCCAGCTTCCTTGTGTTGCTGAGATCTTTCCTGCTGTCTATTAGTTCAGAGAACAGCTCGAAAAATGTTGGCCATTCCTTCGCATTTCCATTGAACGTTGGAAGGTCCACTTTTGGGAGTTCTGGCACGTCGCAGTTGGAACTTTTGAACTGTTCCAACTTCATTTGAAGTACCATCTCTAGTGCGGCAACTTCAGATTGCAGAATGTCTGCCTCATCTTGATCAAAGACAGTTCTGTCATACTTGTTTTCAAGCAGTTTCAGTGTGTCCGTCACGTTGGACCAATGACTTTTCATCATTGCCAGCTGCTTGACTAGTTCAATCTCACTTGAACTATCCAGGGTTTCGTAGATTAGGCTCATCTGTTGCCTCACCCTGTCCGCTCTTCTATCCACCAGTTGAACCAGATTATCAACTGGACTGGAGCTCCGAGCTGATGCGCTATCAGATAATTTTGATCCACTTGGTATATTTATTTCTTCAAGTGTTTCTACCTTTAATTGCGACTCCTTGTAGGCCTTGACAGCATCTATAGTTTTAATAAATATTTTATCATTAAAATATTGATGATCGCCAACTCCCAATTTTACCAGCGCATTGTTGTTAGTAGTAAATCGAACTACCAATGCTTCTATTGCTGGTATAGATTCCTTTTCCTTGATTGCTTGCAGTATTTTGTTCTGCAGCTCTCCTTGGTCTTGCATCAATTTCACAGATCTTTCCGACAACATGTTGGGAAAACAATCACTGTGACTTTTTTGTGCTTTCTGCTTATATTCTTTGGCGTGATCCGTTGGAGGATTTTTTGATTGGTCGCCCAGTTGACCTAGCTGTGCCTCGACTCACAGCTGATTGATCAGCCAAGGAAAAGCAAGAACACAATGTTTCACCTTATAGTCCTAGTACTTTAAGGCGTGGTCTTTTATTCTGTGTTTCTTACCACTGGTGGGGGAAACAACAGAATCACACGAATAACCTTGCTCTTTTTACTTTGAAGCGCTGGTTTTTTTCTTCTGTGTTTCTTACCACTGGTGGGGGAAAACAACAGAATTTCTCGAAGGACCAAAATGTAAAATTCACAATTGCTGATGTATGGCCTCAACACGCCTTACCACAATTTATAATGGTACACAAAGCAACCTTTAGCTATAGACTAAAAGGTGCTTGTTTTATTTAAAAACATAAAAGATTCTTTTGTATCTTTTTGCTTTTTATATTTATACTCTGTTCCTACCTTTAGCTGCAAGATTAACTTAGCAATGCTTAAAGGAGCTGGCCTTTCTCTGAATCCCTTACCATGTAGGGGGAAACTGCAGAGTCGAATCCGGCTCGAAGGACCAAAATGTTCACACTATAAACTTATGCGTACACTTAATGAGTTCAATTCGGGTGTTTGAATCTAACTGACTCGCTACTGCGAGGGCATCGCCTTTTATTCATTCTTACATAGGTTCTTATCATCTAATTATATAATGCAGCGCTTGTAAGACGCTGCAGTCTGCGTTGGTCAATGCAGCTGAGGTTTATCTCAAATCTATGTTTGAAACCTATGACCGCGCTAGTCACCTCCCGCGTGATCATATCTCTTGACACTTCGGCAATAGACCACTGCAACCGTACTTATCTGTAGTTGCCACTTATGCTGTCCCGTGACATGTTTATTGCAGCCCTTAAATAGAACATATTTATAGATTGTCTACTTATCATGTATAAACACATGTTTAGACAACATAATCATATTTATACAAATGAACAATACAGTAAAAAATGTGTTTATTAGAAAACTCTCAGATAGACTCTACATGCAATTTGCTAGATTTGATAACCAAAATTACATTTCCTTTACCGAAACACCAATGTCAAAGACGACAATAACAATACAGTAATAGGAAAATATTTTCATAAAACAAAACTTAAAATCCATTATAAAGAAATGACAAGTGCGTATAAGAATATTTGTGTACAGAATACAGAGAAATTAAATTACGAGTTAACGCCAGAAATTTTCATTCTTTGAGAAAAATATGTTGTCTATTTTTATTTAATCGAAAATAAAACATTCCTTTCATGTATTGACGTTTATTCCAAATATGCCGTCTTAATTGAAGTCAGCTCTAGGGATTGGCTCTAAGCAAAAAGAGCTTTACTTTTATTTACTAAAGAGAATTTCTGACATTGAGAGATTTCATAAAACTGTCAACGAAAAGTTAAGAATTATAGATACCGAGTCCGACCCAGAGAATAAAATAACAAAATTTAAAACCCTATTCTATGTTTACAACCATAAAATTAAACATAATACAACATGTAAAACACCAGCAGATTTTTTATATAATATATGCAGGAAAATCTGCATATGACACTCAGCAAGAGAAAATTAATAAAATTAATAAATTAAATGAAAATAGTTATGAAGTGGACACTAGAATAGACAAACACCATAAGTAAAATCTAAGACAACAAACCCGTATAAAAAGACAGTAGAAATTACCCAGATAGATGTAAAACATTACGAAGAGAAAACCAAAGTCATGAAAGTAACCCATTATAAATCAAAATATAAAAAGAAAATTAATGATACTTAATATAACGATAATTCCAGCACAAATATTGAGACCTACCTAGCTTATCTAGTATTTCATCCATGTCAGGAATTGGCTTGGGGGTATTTATAAGGTTTCCTATAAGGTCTTCATGTTTTGTTTTGATGACTACAGTACTTGTGAAGGTCAAATTTTCACCTTCTCTGTATTGTATGTCCCTAAATGGGTGAAGAATTTTAGTAAGGGCATTTGAATCATCTTTATATTTAGATGGTCAAGCCTGAATTCATTAGATTCCCTTATTTCGTTTCCTATTGCATAATCGATTGCAACGACAGTCGAGGTTGTCTAGGCTACCTTCTCGTTCTGGTATGTTGTCCATTAAGAAATTGTTTCTGCTTAAATCTACGCTTCTTTCGCCAAGGAACCCTGTACCTAATATCATATCATAATTTTCAAAACCGATGTGTTTTATTATTGTTATATTGTATATTGTTTATATTTATTATTATTTAATATTATTTATATATTGTATATTGTTTAAAACAATTTTTAAGAAGGAATTGTGTCTTCATGTAGATACAAATTTTCAGACGTATCAATTTTTGAATGGCTGCTGGTACTAGGTCTTTGCTTTTTTGTTGCCGGATTCGGAGCAGATGAGGAAACTGGATTTTGTTGATGGTTGGAATAATTTTGTTAATTATTTAAAGGATTTTGTGTCTGAGCCTGGTCGAGTTTTTGCTTAAATTCTTGGAATAGAATTGGAATAGAATCGAATATGGATTCGAAAGACTGGTCATGGCTGTTATTATTTTTGTTCATATATTGATTTTTATTTTGACTAGTTGATGTTTGATTATAATTTTGATTTCCATTTTGATTATTTTAAGTGTTGTCATAGTTTGGGCTGTACTGATTTTTATTTTGGGTATTTTGAGTGTTTTGGGATTTTGGGTGATCGGACCATGTACTATCATAACCCTCCTGCTGTACAATTTGATTTAATTTACAGACTTTTGTTATGTCAATTCTAGCTAATTACATGTAGAGTCTATCTGGGAGTTCTTTAATAATTACATTTTTTTTTAATAATTACATTTTTTACTGTATTGTTCATTGCATTTGTATAAATATGATTATGTAGATCATTATTTTTATAAAACTAGCTTATTTGCTACTACAAAGCATTTTCCTTCAAGCTCTTATATAGTCGCCTCAAAAGCTGCTTCAATTCCGGCCATGTATTAGATGCACTGAGCTGGGATACCCGTTTGGCGTCGCCTCCAATTTTCATTTCAATTGCACTGAAGAGGACCTGCAAGTGACGGACCTCAGTTGATGGGTAAAGTTGAAGTATGAACTCAATTCTTCTTCTGAACGAGCTCAGTTCCTGTGTCGTATCGGTAAATGTTGGACCTGTCCAATTGGACCAAGAGCCTGGTTCAGATGATTCTCGGAGAGTAGTTGCACTTGTTTTTGTGGTAGTGCCATTGTTGTTTTTTTTTATTGATTTTATTTTATTTTATTTTTCACTCATCGTAGCGGTCACGCTTTTTGTTTTGCGGGCTACACTCTGTCTTTGGTTTATATGCAAAACCTGGGGCTTCAGTTACCCTTTAGTGGTCTTCTCTTTGCATTCTTTACTTATGTAATTTTTTCACTTCTGGTAGCGGTCACACCTTTATGGTGGGTTACCAAGTTGAAGCGATTTTAATTATTAAGAATTGTATGACTGGCGGATAGTCACTTCTTGTACCACTGATTAGCTACAAGTTGAAGTTAAATCACACACGAAGGTACTTTGTGGGTCACTATAAGTTTAGGAGCACCGACTGCGCCAATAACGAATCCACGGTAATTTATTTAGAAAAAAATATAAATTTTTTTTTCAAATAAATGTACAGTTGCGGAACAAGGGTACAAAAGAGGACTAACATTATTTTCTATTTCTGTTACATCATTGTTTACAATATTAGATTCAATATTTGATTTGGTACTTGTCTTTTGAATTTGATTATAATTTTCTTAGGTATATTCTTATATTTGATATAATAAAATATTATTATGACAACTAAAACTATTAAAATAGTAAATGTAATTTGTGATTTTCTTTATTATGGATTTCAAAAATATCTTTAGATTGTATAAGTTAACTCATATAGAGTTCCAATCAATATAAAAATATATTTCTTTAATTGATGTTATGACCATAAGGTCTTTATTTATTGAATGCAAAAACAGAACTAATTTTAGTTTCACAAATTTGTCCCTACCTAACTTCGCCTGCCCACCTATGCTGCTGACGTCGGTGCTGCTCTGCTCACGGAAGTTGGTCAGACGCTACGTCTGCACACTTATGTTGTGCAGGTGCAGCGTATGTTCCACAACCGGACGCTCGTGTGACCCCACGAATGTTGCGCAAACAGATACGCGTGCAGTTCTTAACCAAACATTTGTGGTGTTAACTCTTCCACCTACAAAAACGAACGTCCCTGTTCGTTCTAGTCGGGTACGTTGATTATGACAGGAGTTTCGGCAATGTTGATCTTTCCCCTCGTCTTGATAATAACGCCTCCAAAAGATATGTCGACCATATGTCTCGCTGCAAAGTTCGGAATTTGTTATAGGAATTTTTATGCCGTACATATATTAACATTGGACCATTGCTCGCTATACTTATCTCCGCTATATGCAATGCTTCTTCGAAATTGACATATGGAATTTGATCTGTTTCTAGTAACTTCTTTATCTGACCAGTTTCCTCATCGCCTAATATCAGAGGACTGGTTACTTCGGCTTTTACCAATTGTACTGCATGGTTGAGATTCAGCATTTCTTCCTTTAGCATTATTTTAGACTGTTGGTAATGGTGTTATGTTAAAATGACTTGGTTATTATTGTTTTTTCAATACTCCGTTGATCTTCTCCTGCTTCCCTGCTATCTGCTACCTAACATTTCGATGTGCCTTTTCTTATTCTTAGCTCTTAGATTGTCGATTAATGTTTGGGATTTCTTAACTTCCTCCATGATAAACGGTAATATTGGGTCATACGATTTTAGTTTCATTTTTGCTGTGGCGGTGATTTTTTCAAGAGTGTTCTGGTATTGTTCGAGATCAATCACATGAATTAATCGAAAAGTTCCTGTCTGTACTTTTGCTAGTCCGGTCGTCAGCGTTACTTGGTGTAGTCAATTATTTGGTGTAGTTGGTGTAATCAATTATTTGTATTTCAGCTGTGCATGCAGCCAGTAAGAACCTGTAAATAGAGTTTCAGTTTCGTATTAGTCCTTTGTAAATAACTCTTCCTGTTTCTGTCAAAACAGTTGTATTCCTGTCCTCTTTTACTATTTCCTTTTTGCATCTAGATGACAGCTTTCTTCCCAATCTTTTGTTGTTCTTTACGTAAATTTCGTCACCGGCCTTATATGTTTTTACAGAGTCTTTTGTTAAGTTGTGGAATTCTAAATCTTTCTGTTTATTTAATCTTTTTTCAATGGTTTCTTGCCTTTCCGCTTGTTGCAGGTTAGGATCATTTGCTACCTTCCTACCAAAAAATAGATCGACCGGTTTTCTGTTAGTAGTAGAGTGAATAGACTAGTGGTATTTAATTATAGATCTGCCTATAAGATCTCTTATGGAGCTATGGCGTTTTTCTGCCTTTTGACTTCTCATGATTTCAGTTAGGGTTGAATGGAAACGTTCGATTTGTCCGTTTGCCGCGCTGTGGTTGGGTGGAGTTTTGAAAACTTCTATATTATATTTCTCCTGCATCATTCTCATTATTGGTCCTGAACTAAGCGATTTTTCCGTTATCTATTACCACGATTTTTGGTATACCAAAATTCCTTAGTATTTCCTCTAGAGGTTGTTTTACATGTTGGGTCGCTCTAGATTTTATGATTTTCGCTTGCGCGTATTTAGAAAATTTATCGTTCGCGGTAAGGACAACTTGTTTACAGGTCAATTACAGGTCGATGTGGACAATATGACCCGGATATTGGGGTATAGGTGTTCTCTGTATTTCGGGTTTATTCGGATGTCTCTCGTATTTGTGTTCTTTACAGATGCTGCAATCATTCTTATTTTCCTGATCCGTTTCGTCCGTCAGGTCAGTTACTATTTTTGATGAAAATCTGGCCCTAAATTTACTAAAATGCTGCCGGTATATTTCCTGTAGGAGGCGTAAAGTGCGTTCGTCAGAGTGAAGTGTATTTATAACAGAAGGGTTTAATCGTTTTTTTAAGATTTCAACGAGTTTTTCCACATCGAATGAGGGTTCCTCTATGGTATGTCTATGATAGCTTGGAAAAATGAATTCAAATTTATAAGGGGCCTGTTTTCCTATTTTCAGTATTATTTGATTCTTAAAGACGTTTAGTGGTTCCGTAGCCATTAGAATTAGTATCGCTGGGGAGCTGTTACTATTGTGGACTGTTGCGGTGGGTGTGTTTATTTCATCGTTTGTTTGAATGGGTTGTCTACTTAATGCGTCTGCTACTACGTTTGATTTTCCTGGCTTGTGTAAAAGTTCATGATTATATTTCTTCAAGGATTGCTTTCCAGCGCTTCTATTGGTCATTCCTACTTTTGGGACATGTGGCATACGTGATTGATTCGTGGTCTGTGAAAATCTTTACCTTAGTGGAACCGTAAAGGTAATTGCGGAGTGTCTGTACCGCCCATATGATGGCAAGCATCTCTTTTATGTTTGGAGCGTACTGCTCCGCGGCTTTACTCAGAGTTCTTGAAATAAACATTATAGGACTTCTTGGGACAATACTGCTCCTATTGCATAGTCTGAGGCGTCCGTTGTCAGTTGGAATTCCTTTTTAAAGTCAGGGTGAACTAATATAACTTCCTCAGATGCAAGAGTTTTCTTTAGCTTCATAAAAGCGTCCGTTCCATTCCTATCGAGACTTATTAGAGTTTTGCTTGAGGCAGTCTTGGAGATTCGGCCTCAGCCCTCCTCCCCTCTTAAAAGGGCTGAAAGGGGTTTAGCCAGTTAGTACGACTAACAACGTCACGGTTAAGACAAGCGATGGGGAAGTAAAAAGATCGCTAAAGAAGATCTGTCAACTTCCTGTTAGCGAAGCAAAACCAGCTGGAGCTGCAACGCATTAATGAGAGACGCCTACTGGCCGTACATTTTCCCCCCCCGGAGAATGTCTAAATATGTGTTTATAAATGATAAGTAGACAAACTATAAATATGTTCTATTTCAGGGCTGCAATAAACATGTCACGGGATAGCATAAGTGGCAACTACAGATAAGTACGAATGCAGTGGTCTATTGCCGAAGTGTCAAGAGATATGATCACGCGGGAGGTGACTAGCGCGGTCATAGGCCACAAACATAGATATAAGATAAATCTCAGCTGCATTGACCATCGCAGACTGCAGCGTCTTACAAGCGCTGCATTATATAATTAGATGATAAGAGCCTATGTAAGAATGAATAAAAGACGATGCCCTCGCAGTAGCGAGTTCAGTTAGATTCAAACAATTTGAACTCATTAAGTGTACGCATTAGTTTATAGTGTGAACAGTCCTCTTTATTAGTAATTACCACCCACTGTCACCCACTGTCACCCACCCACAAATATGTCGAACTACGTACACTACAGGTCTTGGTCAGATTTGACAGGTACCAACATTTACCGTTATGACACTGGAACTAAGCTCATTCATAAGAAGAATAGAGTTCATACTTCAACTTTACCCATCAACTGACGTCCGTCAGTTACACGTCCTCTTCAGTGCATTTGAAATGGAAATTGGAGGCGACGACCTACGAGTTTCCCAGCTCAGTGCAGCTAATACCTGGCCGGAATTGAAGGAAGCCCTAATCGCCGAGTTCAAGACCCGTTTGAAGAGCTTTTGGGACGACTATATAACAGACAATTTAATGGATCAGTTCGAAAGTTCTTGGAGCAAAATGCTGTATAATAACAAATAAGCTAGCTTTAGAAAATAATGATCTACATAATCATATTTATACAAATGAACAATACAGTAAAATATGTGTTTATTAAAAAACTCTCAGATAGACTCTACATGCAATTTGCTAGATTTGATAACCAAAATTACATTTCCTTTACCGAAACACCAATGTCAAAGACGACAATAACAATACAGTAATAGGAAAATATTTTCATAAAACAAAACTTAAAATCCATTATAAAGAAATGACAAGTGCGTATAAGAATATTTGTGTACAGAATACAGAGAAATTAAATTACGAGTTAACGCCAGAAATTTTCATTCTTTGAGAAAAATATGTTGTCGATTTTTATTTAATCGAAAATAAAACATTCCTTTCATGTATTGACGTTTATTCCAAATATGCCGTCTTAATTGAAGTCAGCTCTAGGGATTGGCTCTAAGCAAAAAGAGCTTTACTTTTATTTACTAAAGAGAATTTCTGACATTGAGAGATTTCATAAAACTGTCAACGAAAAGTTAAGAATTATAAATACCGAGTCCGACCCAGAGAATAAAATAACAAAATTTAAAACCCTATTCTATGTTTACAACCATAAAATTAAACATAATACAACATGTAAAACACCAGCAGATTTTTTATATAATATATGCAGGAAAATCTGCATATGACACTCAGCAAGAGAAAATTAATAAAATTAATAAATTAAATGAAAATAGACATAGTTATGAAGTAGACACTAGAATAGACAAACACCATAAGTAAAATCTAAGACAACAAACCCGTATAAAAAGACAGTAGAAATTACCCAGATAGATGTAAAACATTACGAAGAGAAAACCAAAGTCATGAAAGTAACCCATTATAAATCAAAATATAAAAAGAAAATTAATGATACTTAATATAACGATAATTCCAGCACAAATATTGAGACCTACCTAGCTTATCTAGTATTTCATCCATGTCAGGAATTGGGTACTTATCCTCAATAGTAATTTTGTTTAGTTTGGGATAGTCGATTACTAACCTAAACTTTGTTATCGAGATAGGTGAAGAGTAGGGTGAGTTATATTTCCAAACAATACCTTGTTGAATCATTTCTTTTATTTGTACCTCGACTTCATTGTCGTAGGCTTGGGGGTATTTATAAGGTTTCCTATAAGGTCTTCATGTTTTGTTTTGATGACTACAGTACTTGTGAAGGTCAAATTTTCACCTTCTCTGTATTGTATGTCCCTAAATGGGTGAAGAATTTTAGTAAGGGCATTTGAATCTTCTTTATATTTAGATGGTCAAGCCTGAATTCATTAGATTCCCTTATTTCGTTTCCTATTGCATAATCGATTGCAACGACAGTCGAGGTTGTCTAGGCTACCTTCTCGTTCTGGTATGTTGTCCATTAAGAAATTGTTTTTGCTTAAATCTACGCTTCTTTCGCCAAGGAAGCCTGTACCTAATATCATATCATAATTTTCAAAACCGATGTGTTTTATTATTGTTATATTGTATATTGTTTATATTTATTATTATTTAATATTATTTATATATTGTAACAAAACAATTTTTAAGAAGGAATTGTGTCTTCTTCTACATCCGAGGGATGTAGATACAAATTTTCAGACGTATCAATTTTTGAATGGCTGCTGGTACTAGGTCTTTGCTTTTTTGTTGCCGGATTCGGAGCAGATGAGGAAACTGGATTTTGTTGATGGTTGGAATAATTTTGTTAATTATTTAAAGGATTTTGTGTCTGAGCCTGGTCGAGTTTTTGCTTAAATTCTTGGAATAGAATTGGAATAGAATCGAATATGGATTCGAAAGACTGGTCATGGCTGTTATTATTTTTGTTCATATATTGATTTTTATTTTGACTAGTTGATGTTTGATTATAATTTTGATTTCCATTTTGATTATTTTAAGTGTTGTCATAGTTTGGGCTGTACTGATTTTTATTTTGGGTATTTTGAGTGTTTTGGGATTTTGGGTGATCGGACCATGTACTATCATAACCCTCCTGCTGTACAATTTGATTTAATTTACAGACTTTTGTTATGTCAATTCTAGCTAATTACATGTAGAGTCTATCTGGGAGTTCTTTAATAATTACATTTTTTTTTAATAATTACATTTTTTACTGTATTGTTCATTGCATTTGTATAAATATGATTATGTAGATCATTATTTTTATAAAACTAGCTTATTTGCTACTACAAAGCATTTTCCTTCAAGCTCTTATATAGTCGCCTCAAAAGCTGCTTCAATTCCGGCCATGTATTAGATGCACTGAGCTGGGATACCCGTTTGGCGTCGCCTCCAATTTTCATTTCAATTGCACTGAAGAGGACCTGCAAGTGACGGACCTCAGTTGATGGGTAAAGTTGAAGTATGAACTCAATTCTTCTTCTGAACGAGCTCAGTTCCTGTGTCGTATCGGTAAATGTTGGACCTGTCCAATTGGACCAAGAGCCTGGTTCAGATGATTCTCGGAGAGTAGTTGCACTTGTTTTTGTGGTAGTGCCATTGTTGTTTTTTTTTATTGATTTTATTTTATTTTATTTTTCACTCATCGTAGCGGTCACGCTTTTTGTTTTGCGGGCTACACACTGTCTTTGGTTTATATGCAAAACCTGGGGCTTCAGTTACCCTTTAGTGGTCTTCTCTTTGCATTCTTTACTTATGTAATTTTTTCACTTCTGGTAGCGGTCACACCTTTATGGTGGGTTACCAAGTTGAAGCGATTTTAATTATTAAGAATTGTATGACTGGCGGATAGTCACTTCTTGTACCACTGATTAGCTACAAGTTGAAGTTAAATCACACACGAAGGTACTTTGTGGGTCACTATAAGTTTAGGAGCACCGACTGCGCCAATAACGAATCCACGGTAATTTATTTAGAAAAAAATATAAATTTTTTTTTCAAATAAATGTACAGTTGCGGAACAAGGGTACAAAAGAGGACTAACATTATTTTCTATTTCTGTTACATCATTGTTTACAATATTAGATTCAATATTTGATTTGGTACTTGTCTTTTGAATTTGATTATAATTTTCTTAGGTATATTCTTATATTTGATATAATAAAATATTATTATGACAACTAAAACTATTAAAATAGTAAATGTAATTTGTGATTTTCTTTATTATGGATTTCAAAAATATCTTTAGATTGTATAAGTTAACTCATATAGAGTTCCAATCAATATAAAAATATATTTCTTTAATTGATGTTATGACCATAAGGTCTTTATTTATTGAATGCAAAAACAGAACTAATTTTAGTTTCACAAATTTGTCCCTACCTAACTTCGCCTGCCCACCTATGCTGCTGACGTCGGTGCTGCTCTGCTCACGGAAGTTGGTCAGACGCTACGTCTGCACACTTATGTTGTGCAGGTGCAGCGTATGTTCCACACGAATGTTGCGCAAACAGATACGCGTGCAGTTCTTAACCAAACATTTGTGGTGTTAACTCTTCCACCTACAAAAACGAACGTCCCTGTTCGTTCTAGTCGGGTACGTTGATTATGACAGGAGTTTCGGCAATGTTGATCTTTCCCCTCGTCTTGATAATAACGCCTCCAAAAGATATGTCGACCATATGTCTCGCTGCAAAGTTCGGAATTTGTTATAGGAATTTTTATGCCGTACATATATTAACATTGGACCATTGCTCGCTATACTTATCTCCGCTATATGCAATGCTTCTTCGAAATTGACATATGGAATTTGATCTGTTTCTAGTAACTTCTTTATCTGACCAGTTTCCTCATCGCCTAATATCAGAGGACTGGTTACTTCGGCTTTTACCAATTGTACTGCATGGTTGAGATTCAGCATTTCTTCCTTTAGCATTATTTTAGACTGTTGGTAATGGTGTTATGTTAAAATGACTTGGTTATTATTGTTTTTTCAATACTCCGTTGATCTTCTCCTGCTTCCCTGCTATCTGGAGATCCGGCTAACCATTTCCATGCGTTACCTAACAATTCGATGTGCCTTTTCTTATTCTTAGCTCTTAGATTGTCGATTAATGTTTGGGATTTCTTAACTTCCTCCATGATAAACGGTAATATTGGGTCATACGATTTTAGTTTCATTTTTGCTGTGGCGGTGATTTTTTCAAGAGTGTTCTGGTATTGTTCGAGATCAATCACATGAATTAATCGAAAAGTTCCTGTCTGTACTTTTGCTAGTCCGGTCGTCAGCGTTACTTGGTGTAGTCAATTATTTGGTGTAGTTGGTGTAATCAATTATTTGTATTTCAGCTGTGCATGCAGCCAGTAAGAACCTGTAAATAGAGTTTCAGTTTCGTATTAGTCCTTTGTAAATAACTCTTCCTGTTTCTGTCAAAACAGTTGTATTCCTGTCCTCTTTTACTATTTCCTTTTTGCATCTAGATGACAGCTTTCTTCCCAATCTTTTGTTGTTCTTTACGTAAATTTCGTCACCGGCCTTATATGTTTTTACAGAGTCTTTTGTTAAGTTGTGGAATTCTAAATATTTCTGTTTATTTAATCTTTTTTCAATGGTTTCTTGCCTTTCCGCTTGTTGCAGGTTAGGATCATTTGCTACCTTCCTACCAAAAAATAGATCGACCGGTTTTCTGTTAGTAGTAGAGTGAATAGACTAGTGGTATTTAATTATAGATCTGCCTATAAGATCTCTTATGGAGCTATGGCGTTTTTCTGCCTTTTGACAAATCATGATTTCAGTTAGGGTTGAATGGAAACGTTCGATTTGTCCGTTTGCCGCGCTGTGGTTGGGTGGAGTTTTGAAAACTTCTATATTATATTTCTCCTGCATCATTCTCATTATTGGTCCTGAACTAAGCGATTTTTTCGTTATCTATTACCACGATTTTTGGTATACCAAAATTCCTTAGTATTTCCTCTAGAGGTTGTTTTACATGTTGGGTCGCTCTAGATTTTATGATTTTCGCTTGCGCGTATTTAGAAAATTTATCAATCGCGGTAAGGACAACTTGTTTACAGGTCAATTACAGGTCGATGTGGACAATATGACCCGGATATTGGGGTATAGGTGTTCTCTGTATTTCGGGTTTATTCGGATGTCTCTCGTATTTGTGTTCTTTACAGATGCTGCAATCATTCTTATTTTCCTGATCCGTTTCGTCCGTCAGGTCAGTTACTATTTTTGATGAAAATCTGGCCCTAAATTTACTAAAATGCTGCCGGTATATTTCCTGTAGGAGGCGTAAAGTGCGTTCGTCAGAGTGAATTCCATTTATAACAGAAGGGTTTAATCGTTTTTTTAAGATTTCAACGAGTTTTTCCACATCGAATGAGGGTTCCTCTATGGTATGTTTATGATAGCTTGGAAAAATGAATTCAAATTTATAAGGGGCCTGTTTTCCTATTTGCAGTATTATTTGATTCTTAAAGACGTTTAGTGGTTCCGTAGCCATTAGAATAAGTATTGCTGGGGAGCTGTTACTATTGTGGACTGTTGCGGTTGGTGTTTTTATTTCATCGTTTGTTTGAATGGGTTGTCTACTTAATGCGTCTGCTACTACGTTTGATTTTCCTGGCTTGTGTAAAAGTTCATGATTATATTTCTTCAAGGATTGCTTTCCAGCGCTTCATTTGGTCATTCCTACTTTTGGGACATGTGGCATACGTGATTGATTCGTGGTCTGTGAAAATCTTTACCTTAGTGGAACCGTAAAGGTAATTGCGGAGTGTCTGTACCGCCCATATGATGGCAAGCATCTCTTTTATGTTTGGAGCGTACTGCTCCGCGGCTTTACTCAGAGTTCTTGAAATAAACATTATAGGTATATATTCTTGGGACAATACTGCTCCTATTGCATAGTCTGAGGCGTCCGTTGTCAGTTGGAATTCCTTTTTAAAGTCAGGGTGAACTAATATAACTCTTCCTCAGATGCAAGAGTTTTCTTTAGCTTCATAAAAGCGTCCGTTCCATTCCTATCGAGACTTATTAGAGTTTTGCTTGAGGCAGTCTTGGAGATTCGGCCTCAGCCCTCCTCCCCTCTTAAAAGGGCTGAAAGGGGTTTAGACAGTTTTTCGTAGTCTTTTATGAAACGCCGATAAAACCCTGAGTAACAAAGTCCCAAAAAGGATCGAAGGTCTTTAAGTGTCTTGGGAATAGGGAATTCTGGGATAGCTCTTACTTTTTCTGGATTCTTTTCAATTCCACCGTCTGCTATCAAAAATCCCAGGAATTCTACCTCTTTTTTGAAAAATTCGCACTTATCCAACTGAACCTTAATATTTGCCTCTTCTAAAGTTCGGGAAATTTTACTAATGTCGCTTCATGCTGTTCATATCGTCTAGTTCCTCTGAAATATAGAGGAGGCGTTTTTGAGCCCAAGTGGTAATCTCGTAAACTCATATTTACCCTGATTCACTGAAAAAGCAGTTTTCTCTATGTCGGATTTCCCTAGGGGAATCGGATGGAAGCCGCTTTTAAATTTATAACGGAAAATACCCTGTTTTTTCCTAACTGTGCAAGGACAAAATTAATGTCTGGGCTCGGGTACCTATCGGGAATGGTGACCATATTCAACTTCACCATTGTGAATTTTTTTTGGCCCGATGCATCTACCTTCTTAGGTACGATCCATATCGGAGAGTTGGGGGGCGATCGTGATCTCCATTTTCGAGTAGCTCCTGTATTTGTTTCCCTACTTCCTTCCTGAGTGCTTCTGGATAAGGATAGTGCCTTGAATAGATAGGGTCGGTGTTAGTACTTTTAATCGTTGCTACCACTTTTGTTGTAAACGTTAATTTTTCGTTTGGGTCCCTGAACAGTATTGGGATCTCTAAAAAAATCTCTAGTCGGAGATTGTTTACTTCTCGTGAGGGTTGATTTAATTGAATTTATAGGTTGTTCGCTATCATTATGAATCCTTGTCTTGAAAATATGTCTATTCCTATTTCTTTTATTATGTCATTTCCTATCAGCGCCTCAAAGGACTTGAGTGCTGGCAAGAGAAAAAATTTGAGGTTACTGTTTTTGAATCCGAACTGGTTGGCTATTATGTAGTGAGTCACTAAAACGGTGCCACCAACATATCTTACATGGAAAGGTTTTTCATTTTTTTTTTTTTTGATTTATTGCATATTTTGGGTGTATGTCATTTTTATTGAAACCTGTGTCTATCAGCATTTTAATCATTCCTCGCCCACCGATTCTAGAGCTTATGTAAGGAGGAGGATGTTACTCATAAAAATTAAGATCAACGAAGTCGGATTCCAATGGTTCGTTGTTGTCTAGCTCTTGTTCTTGATAATATTCTTGTGCCTCACTATATTCAGAAGCTGATGCTCCCGCAACTTCAGACACATATTGTTCTGCGTTTTCCTGCGTTTCCTGCGTCGTCCTCAGTTGTCACATGGAAGTTCCTTTGTCTTTTAGTTACGGTGTCATTAAAAGGTCTGATCGTGTAGTTTATGCGTTTTGTCTGCATACTTTGATCTATATCCATTGGTACCGGCCGCGCTTGGGGCTTTGGAGCCGATGGGCGTTTTCCTGTGGTTTCCCTGTGGTTGGATGCTACTTCTGTAATATTGCTGTTGTTGTTGTGGTGGGTTATAAGCCCATCGAGGAGTTTGTGGCATATAGGTTAATTGGGGAAAGAACTTTTGCCTAGATGTTGTTGGTTGTATGTTTCTTCTTGGCAAGGCTGGTCCAGAAGGACCGTTGAATTTTCTCGTATTGTCCTGATTATTATTGGCGTAATTGATTCCGAACTTTGGATATTCCAACTTCTCACATACCTGGAGAGCCGATGGTCACCTGGCTCTCTGGATTCCAATAATCTTGGTAAGTCGCCGTTGAGACTTAGCAAAAAGAACCATTGAATCTCTGCTCATTTCCATACAGGTCATTTTATTCAAAATTAGCGACAAGTGAGTATAGACGCGTTGATAAAATTCTGATACCGTCTGGTTGCCCTGTTTTAGAGACGTCATTTGGTACTCGAGTGTAGTTACATCTCGTTTGTCAGCGTAATGAGTCGTCAAACATTTCAAAATAGCCGTCCAGTTTTAGGGGGGTTTGATATGATTCTAAAACCGAGTCAGCATTTCCCACGATCTCGTTCCTGATGACGTTAAGAATCCCATAGTATCTAGGTGAGTAATTTGCAAGATTCTTTCTACACTTTTTTTCCAAGAACTGAATTCTCCTGCTTGTCCTGAAAATTCCCTAAGGCACTTTACTACATCTGGAATTCTCTCCAGTTCGTTTATGTTATTCCCCTCGATGTTTACAGGTTGGTCCACTAACTGAGGGACCCATGGGTTTAACCTATCCTCTATCATTCTCTGTATTCATCTCTGTATTTCATCCTGCAGACCAGCCATATTGATGGAAAGGACTTGATTCTGCTACTGGTTTGCAGATGCGTTTAAAATGGGGGGTCTTACAAAGTTATTTTGATTAGACATTTTTCCTTTTTAAATTTTAGTTCGGCAGTAGCAAAAATAAGTGAGCGGAATTGGCAAATGAATAAATAATGATACTGTAGGTTTCAATTGCTTTGTAGTATGATAATTATTTTTATAAATTCTTTCAAAAAAAAATTATAATAATTTATATATAATTTATAATTTATAATTTTTATTTATTAAGAAGTTTTTTTCCTAAAAATGATTTTAACAATTATTTCTTTTTAAATTGATTTTTTTCTAATTTTTTTTTAATTTTTATTTTAGTTTTCTTAGTTTTAGTTTAGTTTTCTTAGTTTTCTTTATTTAAATTAATGTTAAAGAACTTGAATTAATATTAAAGAACTTACTTGAATTTATTTTAACTTTTGACTTATTTTTGATATCGTTTGATTTTAATTATAAGGTTGTCAAATATCTCCCTTCCGCCTTTTTTTGTCTTTTGAATTTCGCGGCTATGTACAACGCGCTACAGAGCTCGTATCAATGGCAATACTATACATAATTTGTAAGGTCTTAACATAACCTACAAAACGACGCTATGCATGATTAGTTTGGATATTGCGTTCAAGTAATAGACGTGTAAGCATGGAGTTCACTAACGCCGAAATTCGCGCTATTTTAAAGTTTTCCTTCGTTTAAGGCAAATCCGCTAGAGAAACGTTTCGTGAGATTAATGGTGTTTTGGGGGATGGCAATACTATACATAATTTGTAAGGTCTTGACATAACCTACAAAACGACGCTATGCATGATTAGTTTGGATATTGCGTTCAACAGTTATAGACGTGTAAACATGGAGTTCACTAACGCCGAAATTCGCGCTATTTTAAAGTTTTCCTTCGTTTAAGGCAAATCCGCTAGAGAAACGTTCCGTGAGATTAATGGTGTTTTGGGGGATGGTACTCTATCACTTCAAACCGCAGAGGAATGGTTTCGACGATTCAGAGCCGGTGAAAACGGTTTGTAACAGTTGCTGTCTCAGTTGTAAAATTGTATCTTCTTCTTCTAACAACCTAAGCTCCGCCTGCAAGCGCAGTGCTTTCATTGTTGAGGCGTTTGCTACATCTGCTTCTACCTCATCTTGATCACCGCCTGCACGGGCTAGATTATGGCCTTTTGAAGATACACCTTCGCTTTTCTAGGCAACCACCCACTTTCCTGTGGGTTACAATGTTTAGGTCACGATCTTATCGTTTTACAACTCTTACTTTTAGTCCGCTCACTACTAAACTACCAGAAACTATCGTGGGTTCTCTGATATCGATCAGAGGTATCGGTTTACTATCGATTGGGCTGCCCTAGTGCTAGAAACGCTTTCAGGAACTAGTTCCTAGAATCTATCAGGTAGTAATATTTATCTTTAAAAATTGGTTGTTTCTCTACTCCTGAATGTAAAAGTTTTCTGTTTGTTATTTCTTTAAATTTAGAATATATTCGGAAATCTATTAATTTAATGGTTTCTCTCATAACTTTAGTTATATTGTTCTGACTGTCAATTTATATGTAGGCGTTTTCAAATGTAATGAAATCTGTTTTGTTGCGAATTAATTATGCTATACCTTGTGCACAAACATTCTTTTATTATTTATTTGGCATAGGCCTTCGTCATTTCTTCATAATGAATTTTAAGTTTTATGGAAGTATTTGGGTGTTTCTGTATTATTATTATTATCTTTAATAAATTCTATTTGCCTATTATAGTAATTTTTTGGGTTTTCCGTTTGGGAAATATAAATATATTGGTTGTCTTTTTGAGCGTTATGAATGGTAGCTTGCGTAGGTAACGAAATTTCACTAGAAGTTTCTCCTAAAAGATTTTCTTCAATTATTACTCTTGATAGAGCATTGGCTACATGATTTTCTTTACCTGGGAGATATATTGTGTGGTAAGTTCTTTCTCTATTGCGGAATAATTAGGTTCATGCTCGTTTAGACTTCTACTTGCATAGCATATAAATTAATGTGTTCCTCCGTCGGGATGTGTCCGGTGGTCTCCAGGCGGTGGGGATCTGGTGCTGGCTGCTACCAGGGATAATATCTTCTTATGAAGTTTATGTTGGAGGGCGTGACTTTGCCCTCTTTGTCGATCGCTGGCCTTTTGGCTCAGCGAGAATGTTCAAATAATAAAATGATATTTTACGGCTGCGAGCCGGAGTGAATAGCTGCTCTTTATTAAAGCTCTGGCTTAAGACTGAATACAAAAGAATATGAACATGTAAATCTACTGTGGCTCCAATGCATCACGCCATAAAGCCATGGTCGGCAAGCCGACTCAGCATTTATGCAACATAGCTCGGTACCCCGGATAAGGGGTGTCCGATTGCTGTTGCTGACCGTTCGTGGCGCAGAGCGCTGAACTCAGTTTGGGCGCGTCAGCATTGTTTATATTAATTAATTTGGTATATGTGTGCTCTTAATAGTGTGTGCTCTTAGTTGTTAACTACTCCCCCCCTAAGATTATGACCGTCCTCGGTTATGTTGAGTTTATCGATGGTTTGTTGAATCTCAGCGGAGGCTCGCCGTTTCCTTAATGCCAGAAAAAGGATAAGCGAACCAATCAGTCCAACGTTGAGGACTACTCCAGCCACGAACCAAAGTTTGGGGGAACCCGCGGCGTCAACCTCGTCTTTGAATCCTTGGATAAAGCGCAGGTTGTCGTTTTTCATGCGGTGAAGCAAAGGCATGCTAAGTTCCGGGTCGTGGCCGACGATGTTCAGTAGCGGCGATCTTGCTACGCCAGGCTGCTTGTTTATTGCCTTACGGAGGTTTACGAACTCCGTACCGTTGATAGTAGCTGATTGTTCGAATGTAATTAGATGCGTCCCCTTGACGAGCACCTCTGGGCCTCCATCCGTGCTGACGCGGGCTGTTGCCTCGTTGATGATAACTATGCCGTCATCTATAGGCATTACTGCCCTAAGGTGGTTGGATTGCATGTGGCATTGGGCAGTATTTCCCGCATGGAGTGAGCGGGCGCAGGTATCGCGTCGCGACCGCTCGCAGAAAGTGTCGTGCGTGGTCTCCACGCACTCGGTGACCGAAAAGGTGTCTTCCTCACACTCCGCTAAGGTGTCTTCATCGAGTCGCAGGATTGTCTGATAGTGTGATACTGGGTATACGAGGACCTTCTTACATTTTACCTTCACCCTGGGATAGGCTATTAGTATGTGAATAATGCTGTCGGACTGAAGAACCCTAATTTTAGAGGCTTCTAATAAGCTAACTATTGGAGTGTTTTGTTCAATTAATGAGCTCAAATCGGCATGATTAAGGATTGTGGGATTTACTATGTTAGCTTTAGCCAATGTTATTGTTAGAATTAAATTTTGGATTTCTGTTGCCAGCATTCTATTCCTCGCTAGCAATGCCTCGTACAGATGCGGGGTGTCGACCAAGTCGTTGTTTCGGGCTTTAATAATTCTGTTAACGGTGTCGGTAAGTTTGTTTATTTGTATTTGGGTTTCGGAATTTATATTTATTTGCCTGGAGTTGGAATCTACCAGCTGAGCTTCGGTCATTTTGATCTTTAGAAAATCTGAGGCGTCGGGAGTTCCCGCAACTACCTTAAGAGCTGTACCCAGGAAGTCTAAGCTTCTAGCGATACGGTGGTGTATTTTTAAAACGGACAACAAGTTTACCAGGTGATCTGTATCAACGTCTAACAACTTGCGCATATGCGACTGTGGAAAGGAAGCGGACAATTTCTTTGTTTCATCTACCATGTAAATATAATCCGACAGGTTGCTCGAATGCCTCAGGCAGTTACGATGTTCGAACACCAGTACATCTCCATCTACGACGGGAATGTACTTGGCGTGGGAAAAGTCGGTAATCCGTGCATTTGCCACTGCCAGGATGATGAGTGTTACGAGGGCGAACCTGCAAACCAAACGTAGAATGAGACCACGGCATATTTACTTAAATCTGGCTTACAATTAGGAATAGGAAAATAAAAGTGGGAATTTTTATTTGAGGTTGTCCTTGTGGACCACCCTCCCCTTAATAAGAACAGACGTTCCCAGGTCTGCTTGCACTTTTTGTTCTGTGCATAACGGGGTTAGCTTGTTTCCTAACCTTCTGTTGTTTTTAACAAAAACCTCGTCTCCTACCTCAAAGACACGGTTTTGCCTAGCTGGGTTGCATCTTTCGATGTTATTTTTCTGGGCCTTTACCAGCTTGTCTTTGATGCCTAGGCAGCGATCATCGGAACCCGAGTGGAGGATCTCGACCGGTTTCTCCTGAGTGACAGAATGTAGGGTCTTATTATATTCTATCGTTGCCCTCAAGATTAATTCTGTCGTATCGCTAATCTTTTTGTCTAGTTTAAGACACCTGGCGATCTCTGACAAGGTGCTGTGGAATCGTTCCACCTGGCCGTTTGACGAGCTATGCAGCGGGGCCGCGTTGACAATGTCAATGTGGTAGCTGTTCTTAAGTAACGAGGTAATAGTCTCTGAATTGAAGGCGGCTTCGTTGTCGCAATATATTGTCTTGATTTTGGGGAACAAATTTACGAGTTGAAGTAGGGGCCCTGTGACGTCCACTATTGTTCTGGACAGCACTTGTTGCACTACTGCAAACTTTGAGAACTTGTCAATGCACGTTAAGAATTGCTTCTTATCGGTCGAAAAGATATCAATGTGCAGCATTTCGCCGGTATAGCTAGGAATAGGTGTTTCCCCGAGCTCCTGTTTCTTAGGGTGCCTGTCATATTTGGCTTTGGTGCATATCTTACAATTTGCAACTACTTCCTTTGCCAGGCTGCTCATTTTGGGGAAATAGTAATCGCGGAGGATTTGCTTGGTATTCTCCTGCGCTGCCCTGTGTGCACGATTGTGCTCTGTCGTGACAATTTCCAACTGCTCATTTCGATTGGTAACGTCTATTACAATACTTTTACAGTATCGAAACTGCGTAGCCGGGAAATGAACAATTAGGTCGTGTTGAAAACTTGCCAGGGTGGGTAGATCGCAGTGTATCGCATTCACGACATCGGGGTTCACGACCTCCTTTAGCATTTCCAAAATGGTGCTTTTGTCGGCGAAATTGATTAAGTGGCGAGTTTTACTACGAAACAACACCAAGCTTCGCTTTAGTCGGAAACGTGCTTCTTCTAGAACAATTTGGTTTCTGAAGCAGTTCACTGGCTGGTCTGTTGCTTCGACCGTGTAGGTCAGTGACAGCTCGCTGTGAATAGTCGCAGCGTCTGACGGAGGCTCACTTTGTAAGGCATTAATGTTCTGCCTGGAAAGAGCGTCTGCCACATGGTTGTCTTTTCCCGGTTTGTAGTGGATTTTTGCGTTATGATCATCGATATACGCTTTCCATCTTTTTATTTTCGGATTTGGATTCCGATCGGATACCGCGAATGTCAACGGTTGGTGGTCCGTATAAATGTTAATATCGCGAGTGCCATACAGGTAGTGTTGCAACTTGCCTAAGGCCCACACTATGGCCAACAATTCTCTTTCATTCGTGGCGTAGTGTGACTCGCTTTCTTTGAGGGTCCTAGAGATCATAGTGATGGGTCTTTTATCTTGCGATAGGACTGCACCGATACCGTTTGCGGAAGCGTCCGTCGTTAGATCGAATGGCTTCCTGAAATCAGGGTATCTGAGAATTACATCTTCAGAAGCCAAGACATTTCTCAGCCTCTCGAATGCATCTCTCTGCAAATCACCGAACTCGATGGGAGTCTTCCTGGACATGTGCTTGCTGATGGAGCCGTTTTCTCCTTTCATCAAGCTCGTCAACGGTCTAGCGATCGCCGCAAAGTCCTTAACGAAGCAGCGGTAATAACTGGCCAGACCCAAAAATGACCTTAGCTCATACAAATTTGTAGGCTCTGGGTATTCCTTTATGGCCTTTACCTTTTCTGGGTCGGTTTTTGCACCTCCATTGGTGACAATAAATCCAAGGTACTCAACGCTTTGCTTAAAAAAGTGCGTCTTCTCGTTGGACACCTTCATGTTGGCATCACACAGGCTTTTTAAGACGCAATCTATGTGCTTAACATGGTCGTTTTCATTTTCAGAAAAAATAATGACGTCATCTACATAAACGTAGCATGACTTGCCAATTTGTTCCCGTAGGATATCGTCGATCGCTCTTTGGAAGATGCTTCCCGCATTCTTCAATCCGAACGGTAATCGACAAAATTCATACTTTCCGCCGTTCACCGAAAAGGAGGTCTTTTCACGGTCATGTTCGGCCAAGTATATCTGGTGGTAGCCGGACTTCAAATCTAACGTTGTGAAGTACTTGGCTTTTCCTAAATTTGCCAGTATCATGGGGATGTTTGGCATTGGGTACTTATCAGCGATGGTTTTTTCGTTAAGTTTCCTAAAGTCTATAACCAAACGCTTATTTATGTTCCCCTGTTCGTCATGGCCTTTTTTGTCAACAACCCATGTTGGATTGTTGTACGGCGACCTTGAGGTTCTAATAATGCCTTTCTGCAGTAAGTCTGCGATTTCTCGCTTAACAAACTCAGAGACACCCATGGGGTGCGGGTATAATTTGGAATATACCGGCTTATCATCGCTAGTGCGAATTGTGGCAACAACAGAAGTATTAAACGGCAGTGACTCGTTAGAGGCTGAAAATGCCTTAGATCTGTTTGCGATCATGGCTGTAAACTCAGTTTTTACAGATTCTGGCACCGTAGCGTCATTCACGTTAGTGAAATTTACCTCGTCGCAACTATGATGCTGTAGCTCTTCAACAACAGAACCATAGTTGATTGTGCCTTTTTCTGTGTCTAGCTTTGCTCCAACTTGAGCTAGAAAATCAAATCCAATAATGCCATCGAAAAGTGTTAACGTGTCCAAAAGGAAAAAATCCGCTGTTTTCCCGAAAATGTTAATTAAACATTTCTGTTTAACTGTGTTAGAACCGTGGATGGAACTAACTGTGAAAGGGGAATTGACCGGCACCACATTTTTTAGCTCCTTTACGGGCTTGATGTAGTTTTTCGCCGCCCCTGTGTCTATTAAAATTTTTAATTTCCTCCCATGGAACTGGCGTTCAATGAACGGCAGTCGGGAGCGCTCCCTAAAAAATTGATCTGATCATTTTCATCAGACTCGTCATCTATCTCGGTAACGGCCGCTGCGGCCGCGCCATCATATTCGCTGTCGTTTTTATCGTCAGCCTGTTGGATGGTGTTCTGCACCCTCTGACGCCTTTGACCAGTCATGCGTGCGGAGCCGAATCTCTTCTGGCCCCGAGCACCCTCGGCCTTGACGCTAGCAGGCTGACCGCTTCCGAAGGAGGTCGGTTGCCTATGTTGGGTTACAGAATTATTTTGTCTACCCTGTTTCTTGTAAAAATGAGGGTTTTTCCCTTGGCTGTCCTCGGCCCTGCTATATCTCCCACGCGGTTCCCTTGAGTGGTTCCGATCTTTTCGGTGCTCATAGGTGATTGCTTTGTCCTCTAGAGCCTTCGCGTATGTAGCGGCAAAGTTAGTGCGTTCTATGGTAGCCTCGGATTCCCTAGCCAAAGCTAAAGCTGAGGGCAAATCCTTGGGTTGCGCCGGCAAGACTATGGCCCTCAAGGGCTTCCTTAGACCGGCAATGAACGCGTGGAGAGCATCCTCTCTAACTTCATTATTAAAAAGAATAGCACTGTCCGGTTCGTGAGTCATAACTATCTTGTTTGTTATTAATGTCAACCGTTTCTCTACATCGTCGTAATATTGCATGAGGCTAAGCTCCCCTTGCCTAACTGTGTCGAGTCCTTGCCTAAGTACACGCAGCGACGTTTTGTCCGCGTAGGTGCAGTCTAGTCGAGCAATAATGGCATCGAAATTTAGGACTGTGTTATGGGCAACTAGCAGCCCTCTTGCTGGCCCCCTAATTTTGTTTCTGATAATCGAAACGGCCTGGTAATGCGCCTCGCTACCATTATACCGCTTGAAGATCTCGTATGCGTCCACGGCTGACTGCCGCCATGACACATAGTCATCCTGCTCTCCCGAAAATTCTGGCATTGTTTTCACAATGTCAAGCTTGATGTCGCACCGTACTTCAGGGCCTGCGGTTATTTTTTGGTATGTCTCTACTTGTGGTGCTTCCACACGCAAGTGTTGCATCTGTTGTTTTACCTCATCTAATTGAGCCTGGAAATCCCTCTTAAGTCTGTTTTCCTGCTCAGTCAAAGCCTGGTTAACGGCTCCCGCTATAATAGCTTGAAGCTGTGCGGCGTCCATGGCTGCAGTGCTATTTGTAGTATTCGGACAAAAACCTACGGGCTCTAAATCAAACTCGTCGTCACTATCGCGCTCGACTTTTATGTCTCTATATGCCGTCCAACTCATTTATTGGTTGACACCACGCAATTTAATTCTTTCCGAACACGGTTGATCGGCCATACGTGGCGCGATATTTGCACACGCGAGAAATAGAAGGCGACACAAAGGAAAAAGAAATTTTTTCCCTACAAACAAACAAGGAAAAGGTATGCGCAGAAGAAATAATTATTTCTTATTAATTCGTTTGGGCAGTAGTTCAAAGTAACCTAGGGTATGCTGTAGAATTTACGCTTGGTAAAAGTATGCAATTGAAACGAGCGGGTAACTTGGGGTATGCTACAGAATTGTAACTTGGTAAAAGTATGCTGTGGAAAATAATGCTCCCTAAAAGCATGCAAAAAAAATGGCTGTTAGCTTTTTTTTTTTTATTTATTTAATATTCCACACTAAATTCTTAAGGTTGCCGAGTGACTTCATTAATCAAACTTACATGGCTTGTATTCTCAACTAAGTGTTATGTTAAGATATAACTAGGTGCAGGTTCTAATGCACGTCGGGCGCCAATTAATGTGTTCCTCCGTCGGGATGTGTCCGGTGGTCTCCAGGCGGTGGGGATCTGGTGCTGGCTGCTACCAGGGATAATATCTTCTTATGAAGTTATGTTGGAGGGCGTGACTTTGCCCTCTTTGTCGATCGCTGGCCTTTTGGCTCAGCGAGAATGTTCAAATAATAAAATGATATTTTACGGCTGCGAGCCGGAGTGAATAGCTGCTCTTTATTAAAGCTCTGGCTTAAGACTGAATACAAAAGAATATGAACATGTAAATCTACTGTGGCTCCAATGCATCACGCCATAAAGCCATGGTCGGCAAGCCGACTCAGCATTTATGCAACATAGCTCGGTACCCCGGATAAGGGGTGTCCGATTGCTGTTGCTGACCGTTCGTGGCGCAGAGCGCTGAACTCAGTTTGGGCGCGTCAGCATTGTTTATATTAATTAATTTGGTATATGTGTGCTCTTAATAGTGTGTGCTCTTAGTTGTTAACTTGTATGTGAGCTCTTCGAACCAAGCCGTCGCCTCGCGGAGCAGCGGCAAGGTAGGGGGTGCGCGGGGACTGAGCCTCCGCCACGATAAACAAAGAAGCGAAGAATAAATAATTGAAATATAAATGCCTGCGCGGCCGTATCGGGTGTCAGCGGTGGAGTGGGGACACCAGAAATATTTGCAGTGTAAAATTTAATTTAAAATTTCAAAATTTAAAAATTGGAATTAACACCAACACCTATTAGTCGTCGCGTTCGAAATTTGAGATTTTAGAAACACTCTATAGACTGGTTTGTTTTAATTAATTTTTTTTTTTTATTATTGATCTGAACTGTCGAAGACGTAACAGAGGTTTGGCCAGCGGGCCCACTTACATGTTATGTTTGTTATGTGTGGTATGGGCGGGTGTTTCCCGCTAGTTGGGCGCCAGTAATACAAGTGTCCAATCCAGAGTTGTCCCGCGCCGCAGTCCAGTGGGAGAGGGGTGGTGACTTCTGTTTCGGCTGTGACCGGGTTCTCGGTCGGGGAAGAGGAGCGGAGATATTCTCTGCTGGAGGTGCGCAGGCTATCCGCTGCGCAGCTCAGTTCTGGAAGGTAAATATACGATGGGAGAACTTTCTCCGTTATTGCCTGCCCTTAAGGCTAGACAACCAATATATAAAAGATACGGCGAAGGCCGGAGTATGTTTCTGAGCGTGCGCTCTTTATTGTGAACGAAATCAAACTGACTTAAGGCTAACAAAATATGAAGCTCATAGCGGCCACTCCAACGGGTAGTGTTTGCCGGCTATGCACGAGCTTCCGGCCAGACGCTGTGTCAGCAGTTTGGCCGGAGCGAGTCTTCGGGCGATCGGTCGTAGCCGTCGCCCGGTTAACTTAGTTAACTTACAAATTGTCAATCTGTTAGAAAAGAGTAACAGAAATGAAACATTTCCAATCTTTTTAGATTTGCGCAGTAGCAGCTGAATACCTAAAGTTCTTCATTAAGACCCTATTTTTTTAATTTAATAACGTAAATAATACAAAATTTAATAAGTAAACTCTAGACCAAGGTATCGGTAATTGTAGTTATAAACGAGTGTCCATTGTTTTTAAAAATAATTCCCAACTTGTTATGGCTTGTATTTCACAATACGTTCCCTCTAAGAGGCTATAAACTAGTGGACAGGAAGTTCCGTGAATTCAGTTAATAAATGTGTTCAAATTTGTGTTGGTGCACGAAAAGTGGTTTCATGCGGTGCGCAGGTAAACAATCTACATCCAGAAAGTAGAAAATCACAGAAAAGACTAAATATGTTTGTTGTATAGGAATTTTAATATAATTTTCAAAGAAGTACGATTATATTTTCATTTTTTTTATGGCTGTATGACTTGTTATGGCTGTATTTCACTATACGTTCCCTCGGAGAGGCTTTAAACTAGTGGACAGGAAGTTCCGTGAATTCAGTTAATAAATGTGTTCATGTTTGTGTTGGTGCACGAAAAGTGGTTTCATGCGGTGCGCAAATAAACAATCTACATCCAGAAAGTAGTAAATCACAGATAAGACTAAGTATGTTTGGTGTTTAGGGATTTTAATATATTTTTGAAAGAAGTACGATTATATTTTCGTTTTTTTTTTATGGCTGTATGACTTGTTATGGCTGTATTTCACTATACGTTCCCTCTAAGAGGCTATAAACTAGTGGACAGGAAGTTCCGTGAATTCAGTTAATAAATGTGTTCATGTTTGTGTTGGTGTACGAAAAGTGTACATCCGGAAAGTAGAAAATAACAGATAAGACTAAATATGTTTCTTGTTTAGGGATTTTAATATATTTTTGAAAAAGTACGTTTATATTTTTGTTGAGTGTTTTTGGGCGTACAAAATGTCAATCTGTTAGAAAAGTGTAATAGAATTTAAACATTTTCAATCTTTTTAAAATTTGCGCATTAGCAATAACCTTAAGTTCTTCATTTAGACACTGTTTTTTTTATTTAATAACATGAATAATAAAAAATTTCATAAGTGAACTCTAGACCAAGGCATCGGTAATTGTAATTAGAAACGAGTACCCATTGTGTTTAAAAATAATTCCCAACTTGTTAAGGCTTATATTTTATTATACGTTCGCTCTGAGAGGCTATAAACTAGTGGACAGGAAGTTCCGTGAATTCAGTTAATAAATGTGTTCATTTTGGGTTGGTACACGAAAAGTGGTTTCATGCGGTACGCAAATAAACAATCTACGTCCAGAAAGTAGAAAATCACAGATAAGGCTTAATATGTTTGTTGTTTAGGGATATTAATATATTTTTGAAAGAATTACGATTATATTTTCGTTTTTTTTTTTATGGCTGTATGACTTGTTATGGCTGTATTTCACTATACGTTCCCTCTAAGAGGCTATAAACTAGTGGATAGGATTTTCCGTAAATTCAGTTAATAAATGTGTTCATGTTTGTGTTGGTGCACGAAAAGTGGTTTCATGCGGTGCGCAGGTAAACAATCTACATCCAGAATGTATAAAATCACAGATAAGACTAAATATATTTGTTGTTTAGGGATTTAAATATATTTTTTAAAGAATTACGTTTATATTTTTGTTTTTTTTATTTAATAATGTGAAAAATACAACATTTAATGAGTAAACTCTAGACCAACGCATCGGTAATTGTAATTAGAAACGAGTGCCCATTTTGTTTAAAAATAATTACCAACTTGTTATTTCACTATACGTTCCCTCTAGCAGCCTTTAAAGTAGTGGACAGGAAGTTCCGTGAATTCAGTTAATAAATGTGTTAATTTTGTGTTGGTGCACGAAAAGTGGTTTCATGCGGTACGCAAATAAACAATCTACGTCCAGAAAGTAGAAAATCACAGATAAGACTAAATATGTTTGTTGTTTAGGGTTTTTAATATATTTTTGAAAGAAGTAGGTTTATATTTTTTGTTGAGTGTTTTGGGCGTACAAAATGTCAATCTATTAGAAAAGGTTAATAGAATTTAAACATTTCCAATCTTTTTAGATATGTGCATTAGCAACTGATAACCTTATACTCTTAATTTAGACCCTATTTTTTTAATTTAATAATGTGAATAATATAAAATTTAATAAGTAAACTCTAAACCAAGGCATCGGTAATTGTTACTAGAAACGAGTGCCCATTGTGTTTTTAAAAATAATTCCCAACTTGTTATGGCTTGTATTTCACAATACGTTCCCTCTAAGAGGCTATAAACTAGTGGACAGGAAGTTCCGTGAATTCAGGTAATAAATGTGTTCATGCTTGTGTTGGTGCACGAAAAGGGGATTAATGTGGTGCGCAGATAAACAATGTACATCCAGAAAGTAAAAAATAACAGATAAGACTAAATATGTTTGATGTTTAAGGATTTTAATATATTTTTGAATGAAGTAGGTTTATATTTATTGTTGAGTTCTTGGTCGTACAAAATGTCAATCTGTTAGAAAAGAGTAATAGAATTTAGACATTTCCAATCTTTTTAGATATGCGCATAAGCATCTAATAACCTTAAGTTCTTCATTTTGACCCTGTTTTTTTTATTTAATAACGTGAATAATACAAAATTTAATAAGAAAACTCTAGACCAAGGCATCGGTAATAAATAAATCTACAAATAAACAATCTACATCCAGAAAGTAGATAATAACAGATAAGACTAAATATGGTAGTTGTTTAGGGGTATAAATATATTTTTGAAAGAAGTAGGTTTACATTTTTTGTTGACTGTTTTTGGGCGTAAAAAATGTCAATCTGTTAGAAAAGAGTAATAGAATTTAGACATTTCCAATCTTTTTAGATATGCGCATAAGCATCTAATAACCTTAAGTTCTTCATTTTCACCCTGTTTTTTTATTTAATAATGTGAATAATACAAAATTTAATAAGTAAACTCTAGACCAAGGCATCGGTAATTGTAATTAGAAACGAGGGCCCATTGTGCTTAAAAATAATTCCCAAATTGTTATGGCTTATATTTTACTATACGTTCCCTCTAAGAGGCTATAAACTAGTGGACAGGAAGTTCCGTGAATTCAGTTAATAAATGTGTTCATTTTGTGTTGGTGCACGAAAAGTGGTTTCATGCGGTACGCAAATAAACAATCTACGTCCAGAAAGTAGAAAATCACAGATAAGACTAAATATGTTTGTTGTTTAGGGTTTTTAATATATTTTTGAAAGAAGTAGGTTTATATTTTTTGTTGAGTGTTTTTGGGCGTACAAAATGTCAATCTATTAGAAAAGGTTAATAGAATTTAAACATTTCCAATCTTTTTAGATATGTGCATTAGCAACTGATAACCTTATACTCTTAATTTAGACCCTATTTTTTTAATTTAATAATGTGAATAATATAAAATTTAATAAGAAAACTCTAAACCAAGGCATCGGTAATTGTAACTAGAAACGAGTGCCCATTGTGTTTTTAAAAATAATTCCCAACTTGTTATGGCTTGTATTTCACTATACGTTCCCTCTAAGAGGCTATAAACTAGTGGACAGGAAGTTCCGTGAATTCAGGTAATAAATGTGTTCATGCTTGTGTTGGTGCACGAAAAGGGGATTAATGTGGTGCGCAGATAAACAATGTACATCCAGAAAGTAAAAAATAACAGATAAGACTAAATATGTTTGATGTTTAAGGATTTTAATATATTTTTGAATGAAGTAGGTATATATTTATTGTTGAGTGTTCTTGGTCGTACAAAATGTCAATCTGTTAGAAAAGAGTAATAGAATTTAGACATTTCCAATCTTTTTAGATATGCGCATAAGCATCTAATACCCTTAAGTTCTTCATTTTGACCCTGTTTTTTTTATTTAATAACGTGAATAATACAAAATTTAATAAGAAAACTCTAGACCAAGACATCGGTAATTGTAATTAGAAACGAGTGCCCGTGTTTAAGTATAATTCCCAACTAGTTATGGCTTGTATTTCACTATACGTTCCCTCTAAGAGGCTATAAACTAGTGGACAGGAAGTTCCGTGAATTCAGGTAATAAATGTGTTCATGTTTGTGTTGGTGCAAGAAAAGTGGTTTCATGCGGTGCGCAAATAAACAATCTACATCCAGAAAGTAGATAATAACAGATAAGACTAAATATGGTAGTTGTTTAGGGGTATAAATATATTTTTGAAAGAAGTAGGTTTACATTTTTTGTTGACTGTTTTTGGGCGTACAAAATGTCAATCTGTTAGAAAAGATTAATAGAATTTAAACATTTCCAATCTTTTTAAAATATGCGCATTAGCAACTGATAACCTTATACTCTTAATTTAGACCTTTTTTTTTAATTTAATAATGTGAAGAATACAAAATTGAATAATTAAACTCTAGACCAAGGCATCGGTAATTGAAATTAGAAACTAGTGCCCATTGTGTTTAAAAATATTTCCCAACTTGTTATGGCTTATAATTTCACTATACGTGCCGTCTAACAGTCTACAAACAAGTGGACAGGAAGTTCCGTGAATTCAGTTAATACATGTTCTAATGTTTGTGTTGGTGCACGAAAAGTGGTTTCATGCGGTGCGCAGGTAAACAATCTATATCCAGAAAGTATAAAATCACAGATAAGACTAAATATATTTATTGTTTGTTGTTTTTTATATATTTTTTAAGGAAGTACGTTTATATTTTCGATTTTTTATTTAATAATGTTAAAAATACAAATTTTAATAAGTAATCTCTAGACCAAGGCATCGGTAATTGTAATTAGAAACGAGTTCCCATTGTCTTTAAAAATAATTGCTTGTTATGGCTTATATTTTACTATACGTTTCCTCTAACAGCATATAAACTAGTGGACAGGAAGTTCCGTGAATTGAGTTCATAAATGTGTTCAAGTTTGTGTTGGTGCAGGAAGTGTGGTTTCAATCTACGTCCGGAAAGTAAAAAAACCAAAGATAAGACTAAATAAGTTTGTTATTTAATGATTTTAATATATTTTTGAATGAAGTAGGTTTATATTTTTTTTTGAGTGTTCTTGGTCGTAAAAAATGTCATCGTGTTAGAAAAGAGTAATAGAATTTAGACATTTCCAATCTTTTTAGATATGCGCATAAGCATCTAATAACCTTAAGTTCTTCATTTTAACCCTGTTTTTTTATTTAATAATGTGAAAAATACAACATTTAATGAGTAAACTCTAGACCAACGCATCGGTAATTGTAATTAGAAACGAGTGCCCATTTTGTTTAAAAATAATTACCAACTTGTTATTTCACTATACGTTCCCTCTAGCAGCCTTTAAAGTAGTGGACAGGAAGTTCCGTGAATTCAGTTAATAAATGTGTTAATTTTGTGTTGGTGCACGAAAAGTGGTTTCATGCGGTACGCAAATAAACAATCTACGTCCAGAAAGTAGAAAATCACAGATAAGACTAAATATGTTTGTTGTTTAGGGTTTTTAATATATTTTTGAAAGAAGTAGGTTTATATTTTTTGTTGAGTGTTTTGGGCGTACAAAATGTCAATCTATTAGAAAAGGTTAAAAGAATTTAAACATTTCCAATCTTTTTAGATATGTGCATTAGCAACTGATAACCTTATACTCTTAATTTAGACCCTATTTTTTTAATTTAATAATGTGAATAATATAAAATTTAATAAGTAAACTCTAAACCAAGGCATCGGTAATTGTTACTAGAAACGAGTGCCCATTGTGTTTTTAAAAATAATTCCCAACTTGTTATGGCTTGTATTTCACAATACGTTCCCTCTAAGAGGCTATAAACTAGTGGACAGGAAGTTCCGTGAATTCAGGTAATAAATGTGTTCATGCTTGTGTTGGTGCACGAAAAGGGGATTAATGTGGTGCGCAGATAAACAATGTACATCCAGAAAGTAAAAAATAACAGATAAGACTAAATATGTTTGATGTTTAAGGATTTTAATATATTTTTGAATGAAGTAGGTATATATTTATTGTTGAGTTCTTGGTCGTACAAAATGTCAATCTGTTAGAAAAGAGTAATAGAATTTAGACATTTCCAATCTTTTTAGATATGCGCATAAGCATCTAATAACCTTAAGTTCTTCATTTTGACCCTGTTTTTTTTATTTAATAACGTGAATAATACAAAATTTAATAAGAAAACTCTAGACCAAGGCATCGGTAATTGTAATTAGAAACGAGTGCCCGTGTTTAAGTATAATTCCCAACTAGTTATGGCTTGTATTTCACTATACGTTCCCTCTAAGAGGCTATAAACTAGTGGACAGGAAGTTCCGTGAATTCAGGTAATAAATGTGTTCATGTTTGTGTTGGTGCAAGAAAAGTGGTTTCATGCGGTGCGCAAATAAACAATCTACATCCAGAAAGTAGATAATAACAGATAAGACTAAATATGGTTGTTGTTTAGGGGTATTAATATATTTTTGAAAGAAGTAGGTTTACATTTTTTGTTGACTGTTTTTGGGCGTACAAAATGTCAATCTGTTAGAAAAGATTAATAGAATTTAAACATTTCCAATCTTTTTAAAATATGCGCATTAGCAACTGATAACCTTATACTCTTAATTTAGACCTTTTTTTTTAATTTAATAATGTGAAGAATACAAAATTGAATAATTAAACTCTAGACCAAGGCATCGGTAATTGAAATTAGAAACTAGTGCCCATTGTGTTTAAAAATATTTCCCAACTTGTTATGGCTTTTAATTTCACTATACGTGCCGTCTAACAGTCTACAAACAAGTGGACAGGAAGTTCCGTGAATTCAGTTAATACATGTTCTAATGTTTGTGTTGGTGCACGAAAAGTGGTTTCATGCGGTGCGCAGGTAAACAATCTACATCCAGAAAGTATAAAATCACAGATACGACTAAATATATTTATTGTTTGTTGTTTTTAATATATTTTTTAAGGAAGTACGTTTATATTTTCGATTTTTTATTTAATAATGTTAAAAATACAAATTTTAATAAGTAATCTCTAGACCAAGGCATCGGTAATTGTAATTAGAAACGAGTTCCCATTGTCTTTAAAAATAATTGCTTGTTATAACTTATATTTTACTATACGTTTCCTCTAACAGCATATAAACTAGTGGACAGGAAGTTCCGTGAATTGAGTTCATAAATGTGTTCAAGTTTGTGTTGGTGCAGGAAGTGTGGTTTCAATCTACGTCCGGAAAGTAAAAAAACCAAAGATAAGACTAAATAAGTTTGTTATTTAATGATTTTAATATATTTTTGAATGAAGTAGGTTTATATTTTTTTTTTTAGTGTTCTTGGTCGTAAAAAATGTCAATCTGTTAGAAAAGAGTAAAAGAATTTAGACATTTCCAATCTTTTTAGATATGCGCATAAGCATCTAATAACCTTAAGTTCTTCATTTTAACCCTGTTTTTTTATTTAATAATGTGAATAATACAAAATTTAATAAGTAAACTCTAGACCAAGGCATCGGTAATTGTAATTAGAAACGAGGGCCCATTGTGCTTAAAAATAATTCCCAAATTGTTATGGCTTATATTTTACTATACGTTCCCTCTAAGAGGCTATAAACTAGTGGACAGGAAGTTCCGTGAATTCAGTTAATAAATGTGTTCATTTTGTGTTGGTGCACGAAAAGTGGTTTCATGCGGTACGCAAATAAACAATCTACGTCCAGAAAGTAGAAAATCACAGATAAGACTAAATATGTTTGTTGTTTAGGGTTTTTAATATATTTTTGAAAGAAGTAGGTTTATATTTTTTGTTGAGTGTTTTTGGGCGTACAAAATGTCAATCTATTAGAAAAGGTTAATAGAATTTAAACATTTCCAATCTTTTTAGATATGTGCATTAGCAACTGATAACCTTATACTCTTAATTTAGACCCTATTTTTTTAATTTAATAATGTGAATAATATAAAATTTAATAAGTAAACTCTAAACCAAGGCATCGGTAATTGTAACTAGAAACGAGTGCCCATTGTGTTTTTAAAAATAATTCCCAACTTGTTATGGCTTGTATTTCACTATACGTTCCCTCTAAGAGGCTATAAACTAGTGGACAGGAAGTTCCGTGAATTCAGGTAATAAATGTGTTCATGCTTGTGTTGGTGCACGAAAAGGGGATTAATGTGGTGCGCAGATAAACAATGTACATCCAGAAAGTAAAAAATAACAGATAAGACTAAATATGTTTGATGTTTAAGGATTTTAATATATTTTTGAATGAAGTAGGTATATATTTATTGTTGAGTGTTCTTGGTCGTACAAAATGTCAATCTGTTAGAAAAGAGTAATAGAATTTAGACATTTCCAATCTTTTTAGATATGCGCATAAGCATCTAATACCCTTAAGTTCTTCATTTTGACCCTGTTTTTTTTATTTAATAACGTGAATAATACAAAATTTAATAAGAAAACTCTAGACCAAGACATCGGTAATTGTAATTAGAAACGAGTGCCCGTGTTTAAGTATAATTCCCAACTAGTTATGGCTTGTATTTCACTATACGTTCCCTCTAAGAGGCTATAAACTAGTGGACAGGAAGTTCCGTGAATTCAGGTAATAAATGTGTTCATGTTTGTGTTGGTGCAAGAAAAGTGGTTTCATGCGGTGCGCAAATAAACAATCTACATCCAGAAAGTAGATAATAACAGATAAGACTAAATATGGTTGTTGTTTAGGGGTATTAATATATTTTTGAAAGAAGTAGGTTTACATTTTTTGTTGACTGTTTTTGGGCGTACAAAATGTCAATCTGTTAGAAAAGATTAATAGAATTTAAACATTTCCAATCTTTTTAAAATATGCGCATTAGCAACTGATAACCTTATACTCTTAATTTACACCTTTTTTTTAAATTTAATAATGTGAAGAATACAAAATTGAATAATTAAACTCTAGACCAAGGCATCGGTAATTGAAATTAGAAACTAGTGCCCATTGTGTTTAAAAATATTTCCCAACTTGTTATGGCTTATAATTTCACTATACGTGCCGTCTAACAGTCTACAAACAAGTGGACAGGAAGTTCCGTGAATTCAGTTAATACATGTTCTAATGTTTGTGTTGGTGCACGAAAAGTGGTTTCATGCGGTGCGCAGGTAAACAATCTATATCCAGAAAGTATAAAATCACAGATAAGACTAAATATATTTATTGTTTGTTGTTTTTTATATATTTTTTAAGGAAGTACGTTTATATTTTCGATTTTTTATTTAATAATGTTAAAAATACAAATTTTAATAAGTAATCTCTAGACCAAGGCATCGGTAATTGTAATTAGAAACGAGTTCCCATTGTCTTTAAAAATAATTGCTTGTTATGGCTTATATTTTACTATACGTTTCCTCTAACAGCATATAAACTAGTGGACAGGAAGTTCCGTGAATTGAGTTCATAAATGTGTTCAAGTTTGTGTTGGTGCAGGAAGTGTGGTTTCAATCTACGTCCGGAAAGTAAAAAAACCAAAGATAAGACTGAATAAGTTTGTTATTTAATGATTTTAATATATTTTTGAATGAAGTAGGTTTATATTTTTTTTTGAGTGTTCTTGGTCGTAAAAAATGTCAATCTGTTAGAAAAGAGTAATAGAATTTAGACATTTCCAATCTTTTTAGATATGCGCATAAGCATCTAATAACCTTAAGTTCTTCATTTTAACCCTGTTTTTTTATTTAATAATGTGAATAATACAAAATTTAATAAGTAAACTCTAGACCAAGGCATCGGTAATTGTAATTAGAAACGAGGGCCCATTGTGCTTAAAAATAATTCCCAAATTGTTATGGCTTATATTTTACTATACGTTCCCTCTAAGAGGCTATAAACTAGTGGACAGGAAGTTCCGTGAATTCAGGTAATAAATGTGTTCATGTTTGTGTTGGTGCAAGAAAAGTGGTTTCATGCGGTGCGCAAATAAGCAATCTACATCCAGAAAGTAGATAATAACAGATAAGACTAAATTATTTATTGTTTGTTGTTTTTAATATATTTTTTAAGGAAGTACGTTTATATTTTCGATTTTTTATTTAATAATGTTAAAAATACAACATTTAGTAAGTAATCTCTAGACCTACGCATCGGTAATTGTAATTAGAAACGAGTGTCCATTTTGTTTAAAAATAATTACCAACTTGTTATGGCTTATATTTTACTATACGTTTCCTCTAACAGCCTATAAACTAGTGGACAGGAAGTTCCGTGAATTCAGTTCATAAATGTGTTCATGTTTGTGTTGGTGCACGAAGTGTGGTTTCAATCTACGTGCGGAAAGTAAAGAAACCAAAGATAAGACTAAATAAGTTTGTTATTTAATGATTTTAATATATTTTTGAAAGAAGTAAGTTTATATTATTGTTGGGTGTTTTTGGGCTTACAAAATGACAATCTGTCAGAAAAGTGTAAAAGAAATTAAACATTTCCAATCTTTTTAAAATATGCGCATTAGCAGCTAATAACCATAAGTTCTTTATTTTGACCCTGTTTTCTTTTTTTAATAATGTGAATAATACAAAATTTAATAAGTAAACTCTAGACCAAGGCATCGGTAATTGTAATTAGAAACGAGGGCCCATTGTGCTTAAAAATAATTCCCAAATTGTTATGGCTTATATTTTACTATACGTTCCCTCTAAGAGGCTATAAACTAGTGGACAGGAAGTTTCGTGAATTCAGTTAATAAATATGTTCATGTTTGTGTTGGTGCACGAAAAGTGGTTTTTAAAATATGCGCATTAGCAGCTAATAACCTTAAGATCTTAACTTAAACCCTATTTTTTGAATTTAATAATGTGAAGAATACAAAATTAAATAAATAAACTCTAGACCAAGGCATCGGTAATTGTAATTAGAAACGAGTGCCCATTGTGTTTAAAAATAATTCCCAACTTGTTATGGCTTGTATTTTACTATACGTTCCCTCTAAGAGGCTATAAACTAGTGGACAGGAAGTTCCGTGAATTCAGGTAATAAATGTGTTCATGTTTGTGTTGGTGCACGAAAAGTGGTTTCATGCGGTGCGCAGGTAAACAATCTACATCCAGAATGTATAAAATCACAGATAAGACTAAATATATTTGTTGTTTAGGGATTTAAATATATTTTTTAAAGAATTACGTTTATATTTTTGTTTTTTTTTATTTAATAATGTGAAAAATACAACATTTAATGAGTAAACTCTAGACCAACGCATCGGTAATTGTAATTAGAAACGAGTGCCCATTTTGTTTAAAAATAATTACCAACTTGTTATTTCACTATACGTTCCCTCTAGCAGCCTTTAAAGTAAAGGCATCGGTAATTGTAATTAGAAACGAGTGCCCATTGTGTTTAAAAATAAATCCCAACTTGTTATGGCTTGTATTTCACTATACGTTCCCTCTAAGAGGCTATAAACTAGTGGACAGGAAGTTCCGTGAATTCACGTAATAAATGTGTTCATGTTTGTGTTGGTGCAAGAAAAGTGGTTTCATGCGGTGCGCAAATAAGCAATCTACATCCAGAAAGTAGATAATAACAGATAAGACTAAATATGGTTGTTGTTTAGGGGTATTAATATATTTTTGAAAGAAGTAGGTTTACATTTTTTGTTGACTGTTTTTGGGCGTACAAAATGTCAATCTGTTAGAAAAGATTAATAGAATTTAAACATTTCCAATCTTTTTAAAATATGCGCATTAGCAACTGATAACCTTATACTCTTAATTTACACCTTTTTTTTAAATTTAATAATGTGAAGAATACAAAATTGAATAATTAAACTCTAGACCAAGGCATCGGTAATTGAAATTAGAAACTAGTGCCCATTGTGTTTAAAAATATTTCCCAACTTGTTATGGCTTATAATTTCACTATACGTGCCGTATAAGAGTCTACAAACAAGTGGACAGGAAGTTCCGTGAATTCAGTTAATACATGTTCTAATGTTTGTGTTGGTGCACGAAAAGTGGTTTCATGCGGTGCGCAGATAAACAATCTACATCCGGAAAGTAGAAAATAACAGATAAGACTATATATGTTTGTTGTTTAGGGATTTTAATATATTTTTGAAAGAAGTACTTTTATATTTTCGTTCTTTTTTATTTAATAATGCGAAAAATACAAAATTTAATAAGTAAACTCTAGACCAAGGCATCGGTAATTGTAATTAGAAACACGTTCCCATTGTGTTTAAAAATAATTCCCAACTTGTTATGGCTGTATTTCACTATACGTTCTCTCTGAGAGGCTATAAACTAGTGGACAGGAAGTTCCGTGAATTCAGTTAATAAAGGTGTTCATGTTTGTGTTGATGCACGAAAAGTGGTTTCATGCGGTGCGCAAATAAACAATCTACATCCGGAAAGTAGAAAATAACAGATAAGACTATATATGGTTGTTGTTTAGGGGTATTAATATATTTTTGAAAGAAGTAGGTTTACATTTTTTGTTGACTGTTTTTGGGCGTACAAAATGTCAATCTGTTAGAAAAGATTAATAGAATTTAAACATTTCCAATCTTTTTAAAATATGCGCATTAGCAACTGATAATTGAATTCAGTTAATAAATGTGTTCATTTTGTGTTGGTGCACGAAAAGTGGTTTCATGCGGTACGCAAATAAACAATCTACGTCCAGAAAGTAGAAAATCACAGATAAGACTAAATATAAATGTGTTCATGTTTGTGTTGGTGCACGAAAAGTGGTTTTTAAAATATGCGCATGAGCAGCTAATAACCTTAAGCTCTTAATTTAGACCCTATTTTTTGAATTTTATAAATTGAAGAATACAACATTAAATAAATAAACTCTAGACCAAGGCATCGGTAATTGTAATTAGAAACGAGTGCCCATTGTGTTTAAAAATAAATCCCAACTTGTTATGGCTTGTATTTCACTATACGTTCCCTCTAAGAGGCTATAAACTAGTGGACAGGAAGTTCCGTGAATTCACGTAATAAATGTGTTCATGTTTGTGTTGGTGCAAGAAAAGTGGTTTCATGCGGTGCGCAAATAAGCAATCTACATCCAGAAAGTAGATAATAACAGATAAGACTAAATATGGTTGTTGTTTAGGGGTATTAATATATTTTTGAAAGAAGTAGGTTTACATTTTTTGTTGACTGTTTTTGGGCGTACAAAATGTCAATCTGTTAGAAAAGATTAATAGAATTTAAACATTTCCAATCTTTTTAGATATGCGCACTAGCAGCTAATAACCTTAAGCTCCTCACTTAGACCCTATTTAATAATGCGAAAAATACAAAATTTAATAAGTAAACTCTAGACCAAGGCATCGGTAATTGTAATTAGAAACACGTTCCCATTGTGTTTAAAAATAATTCCCAACTTGTTATGGCTGTATTTCACTATACGTTCTCTCTGAGAGGCTATAAACTAGTGGACAGGAAGTTCCGTGAATTCAGTTAATAAAGGTGTTCATGTTTGTGTTGGTGCACGAAAAGTGGTTTCATGCGGTGCGCAAATAAACAATCTACATCCGGAAAGTAGAAAATAACAGATAAGACTATATATGTTTGTTGTTTAGGGATTTTAATATATTTTTAAAAGAAGAACTTTTATATTTTCGTTCTTTTTTATTTAATAATGTTAAAAATACAAATTTTAATAAGTAATCTCTAGACCAAGGCATCGGTAATTGTAATTAGAAACGAGTTCCCATTGTCTTTAAAAATAATTGCTTGTTATGGCTTATATTTTACTATACGTTTCCTCTTACAGCATATAAACTAGTGGACAGGAAGTTCCGTGAATTGAGTTCATAAATGTGTTCAAGTTTGTGTTGGTGCAGGAAGTGTGGTTTCAATCTACGTCCGGAAAGTAAAAAAACCAAAGATAAGACTAAATAAGTTTGTTATTTAATGATTTTAATATATTTTTGAATGAAGTAGGCTTATATTTTTTTTTGAGTGTTCTTGGTCGTAAAAAATGTCAATCTGTTAGAAAAGAGTAATAGAATTTAGACATTTCCAATCTTTTTAGATATGCGCATAAGCATATAATAACCTTAAGTTCTTCATTTTAACCCTGTTTTTTTATTTAATAACGTGAATAATACAAAATTTAATAAGAAAACTCTAGACCAAGGCATCGGTAATTGTAATTAGAAACGAGTGCCCGTTTTTAAATATAATTCCCAACTAGTTATGGCTTGTATTTCACTATACGTTCCCTCTAAGAGGCTATAAACTAGTGGACAGGAAGTTCCGTGAATTCTGGTAATAAATGTGTTCATGTTTGTGTTGGTGCAAGAAAAGTGGTTTCATGCGGTGCGCAAATAAACAATCTACATCCAGAAAGTAGATAATAACAGATAAGACTAAATATGGTTGTTGTTTAGGGGTATTAATATATTTTTGAAAGAAGTAGGTTTACATTTTTTTTTGGATTTTTTTTGGGCGTACAAAATGTCAATCTGTTAGAAAAGATTAATAGAATTTAAACATTTCCAATCTTTTTAGATATGCGCACTAGCAGCTAATAACCTTAAGCTCCTCACTTAGACCCTATTTAATAATATGAAGAACACAAAATTGAATAAGTAAACTCTAGACCAAGGCATCGGTAATTGAAATTAGAAACTAGTGCCCATTGTATTTAAAAATAATTCCCAACTTGTTATGGCTTGTATTTCACTATACGTTCCCTCTAAGAGGCTATAAACTAGTGGACAGGAAGTTCCGTGAATTCAGTTTATAAATATGTTGATGTTTGTGTTGGTACACGAAAAGTGGTTTCATGCGGTCCGCAGATACACAATTTACATCTAGAAAATATAAAATCACAGATGAGACTAAATATATTTGTTGTTTAGGGATTTTAATATATTTTTGAAAGAAGTACTTTTATATTTTCGTTCTTTTTTATTTAATAATGCGAAAAATACAAAATTTAATAAGTAAACTCTAGACCAAGGCATCGGTAATTGTAATTAGAAACACGTGCCCATTGTGCTTAAAAAAAAAATAATTCCCAACTTGTTATGGCTTGTATTTCACTATACGTTCCCCCTGGCTATAAACTAGTGGACAGGAAGCTCCGTGAATTCAGTTAATAAATGTGTTCATGTTTGTGTTGGTGCACGAAAAGTGGTTTCATGCGGTGCGCAAATAAACAATCTGCATCCGGAAAGTAGAAAATAACAGATAAGACTAAATATGTTTGTTGTTTAGGGACTTTAATTAATTTTTGAAAAAAGTAGGTTTATATTTTTGTTGAGTGTTTGTTGGGCGTACAAAATGTCAATCTATTAGAAAAATGTAATAGAATTTGAACATTTCCAATCTTTTTTTAAATATGCGCATTAGCAGCTAATAACCTTAAGTTCTTCATTTAGACCCTATTTTTTAATTTAATAATGTAAAGATTACAAAATTTAATAAGTAAACTCTGGCCCATTGTATTTAAAATTAAGTCCCAGCTTGTTATGGATTATAACTTCACTATACGTTCCGTCTAATAGTCTATAAACTATTTGACAGGAAGTTCCGTTAATTCAGTTAATAAATGTGTTCATGTTTGTGTTGGTGCACGAAAAGTGGTTTCATGAGGTGCGCAGGTAAACAATCTACATCCAGAAAGTATAAAACCACAGATAAGACTAAATATGTTTGTTGTTTAGGGACTTTAATATATTTTTGAAAGAAGTAGGTTTTTTTTTTTTGTTGAGTGTGTTTGGGCGTACAAAATGTCAATCTGTTAGAAAAGAGTAACAGAATTGAAACATTTCCAATCTTTTTAGATTTTCGCAGTAGCAGCTGAATACCTTAAGTTCTTCATTTATACCCTTCTTTTTAATTTAATAACGTCAATAGTACAAAATTTAATAAGTAAACTCTAGTCCTAGGCATCGGTAATTGTAATAAGAAACGAGTGCCCATTGTGTTTAAAAATAATTTCCAACTTGTTAGGGCTCATATTTCACTATACGTTCCCTCTAACAGCCTATAAACTAGTGGACAGGATTTTCCGTGAATTCAGTTAATAAATGTGTTCATTTTTGTGTTGGTGCACGAAAAGTGGTTTCATGCGGTGCGCAGATAAACAATCTACATCCAGAAAGTATAAAATCACAGATAAGACTAAATATATTTGTTGTTAAGAGATTTTAATATATTTTTGAAAAAAGTAGGTTTATATTCTTGTTGAGTGTTTTTGGGCGTACAAAATGTCAATCTGTTAGAAAAGTGTAATAGAATTTAAAAATTTCCAATCTTTTTAAAATATGCGCATTAGCAGCTAATAACCTTAAGTTCTTCATTTAGACCCTGTTTTTTTTATTTAATAATGTGAATAATATAAAATTTAATAATTCAGCCGGGGCGCAAATAAACAATCAACATCCGGAAAGTAGAAAATAACAGATAAGACTAAATATGTTTGTTGTTAAGGGATTTTAATATATTTTTGAAAGAAGTTGGTTTATATTTTTTGTTGAGTGTTTTTGGGCGTACAAAATGTCAATCTGTTAGAAAAGAGTAGTAGAATTTAAACAGTTCCAAACTTTTTAGATATGCTCATTAGCATCTAATAACCTTAAGCTCTTAATTTAGACCCTATTTTTTGAATTTAATAATGTGAAGAATACAAAATTGAATACGTAAACTCTAGACCAAGGCATCGGTAATTAAAATTAGAAACTAGTGCCCATTGTGTTTAAAAATAATTCCCAACTTGTTATGGCTTATATTTTAATATACGTTCGCTCTAACAGCCTATAAACTAGTGGACAAGAAGTTCCGTGAATTCAGTTAATAAATGTGTTCTTGTTTGTGTTGGTGCACGAAAAGTGGTTTCATGCGGTGCGCAAATCTACAATATACGTCCAGAAAGTATAAAATCTCAGATAAGACTAAATATGTTTGTTGTTTAGGGATTTTAATATATTTTTGAAAGAAGTAGGTTTATATTTTTGTTGAGTGTTTTTGGGCGTACAAAATGTCAATCTGTTAGAAAAGTGTAATAGAATTTAAACATTTCCAATCTTTTTAGATATGCGCACTAGCAGCTAATAACCTTAAGCTCCTCACTTAGACCCTATTTTTTGAATATAATAATGTGAATAATACACAATTTAATAAGTAAACTCTAGACCAAGGCATCGGTAATTGTAGTTATAAACGAATGTCCATTGTGTTTAAAAATAATTCCGAACTTCCGGCTTATATTTCACTATACGTTCCCTCTTAGAGGCTATAAACTAGTGGACAGGAAGTTCCGTGAATTTAGTTAATAAATTAATGCTTGTGTTGGTGCACGAAAAGTGGTTTCAAGCGGTGCGCAAATAAACAATCTACGTCCAGAAAGTGGAAAATCACAGATAAGACTTAATATGTTTGTTGTTTAGGGATTATAATATATTTTTGAAAGAAGTAGGTTTATATTTTTGTTGAAAAGTGTAATAAAATTTAAACATTTCCAATCTTTTTAAAATATGCGCATTAGCAGCTAATAACCTTAAGTTCTTCATTTAGACCCTGTTTTTTTATTTAATAACGTGAATAATTCAAAAAAAACTCTAGACCAAGGCATCGGTAATTGAAGTAAGAAACTAGTGCCCATTGTGTTTAAAAATAATTACCAACTTGTTATGGCTTATAATTTCACAATACGTTCCGTCTAACAGTGTACAAACAAGTAGTCAGGAAGTTCTGTGAATTCAGTTAATAAATGTGCTAATGTTTGTGTTAGTGCCCGAAAAGTGGTTTCATGCGGTGCGCAGGTAAACAATCTAAATCCAGAAAGTATAAAATCACACATAAGACTAAATATGTTTGTTGTTTAGGGATTTTAATATATTTTTGAAAGAAGTAGGTTTAAATTTTCTGTTGAGTGTTTTTGGGCGTACAAAATGTCAATCTGTTAGAAAGGATTAATAGAATTTAAACATTTCCAATCTTTTTAGATATGCGCATTAGCAACTGATAACCTTATACTATTAATTTAGACCCTATTTTTTTAATTTAATAATTTAATTTAATAGACCAAGGCATCGGTAATTGAAATTAGAAACTAGTGCCCATTGCGTTTAAAATAATTCCCAACTTGTTATGGCTTATAATTTCACTATACGTTCCGTCTAACAATCTATAAACAAGTGGACAGGAAGTTTCGTGAATTCAGTTAATAAATGTGTTCATATTTGTGTTGGTGCACGAAAAGTGGTTTCATGTGGTACGCAGGTAAACCGTCTACATCCAGAAAGTAGAAAATCACAGATAAGACTAAATATGTTTGTTGTTTAGGAATTTTAATATATTTTTGAAAGAAGTAGGTTTAAATTTTATGTTGAGTGTTTTTGGCGTACAAAATGTCAATCTGTTAGAAAAGATTAATAGAATTTAAACATTTCCAATCTTTTTAGATATGCTCACTAGCAGCTAATAACCTTAAGCTCCTCATTTAGACCCTATTTTTTATATTAAATAATGTGAAGAATACAAAATTTAATAAGTAAACTCTAGACCAAGGCATCGGTAATTTAAGTTAGAAACGAGTGCCCATTGTGTTTAAAATAATTCCCAACTTGTTATGGCTTATATTTTCACTACACGTCCCGTCTAACAGTCTACAAACACGTAGACAGGAAGTTCCGTGAATTCCGTTAATAAATGTGCTAATGTTTGTATTAGTGAACAAAAAGTGGTTTCATGTGGTACGCAGGTAAACCGTCTACATCCAGAAAGTAGAAAATCACAGATAAGACTAAATATGTTTGTTGTTTAGGGGTATTAATATATTTTTGAAAGAAGTAGGTTTAAATTTGTTGTTGACTGTTTTAGGGCGTTCAAAATGTCAATCTGTTAGAAAAGATTAATAGAATTTAAGGATTTCCAATCTTTTTAGATATGCGCATTAGCATCTAATAACCTTAAGTTCTTCATTTTGACCCTGTTTTTTTTTATTTAATAACTTGAATAATACTGTTCACACTATAAACTAATGCGTACACTTAATGAGTTCAATTCGGGTGTTTGAATCTAACTGACTCGCTACTGCGAGGGCATCGCCTTTTATTCATTCTTACATAGGTTCTTATCATCTAATTATATAATGCAGAGCTTGTAAGACGCTGCAGTCTGCGTTGGTCAATGCAGCTGAGGTTTAACTTAAATCTATGTTTGTGGCCTATGACCGCGCTAGTCACCTCCCGTGTGATCATATCTCTTGACACTTCGGCAATAGACCACTGCAACCGTACTTATCTGTAGTTGCCACTTATGCTGTCCCGTGACATGTTTATTGCAGCCCTTAAATAGAACATATTTATAGATTGTCTACTTATCATGTCTAAACACATGTTTAGACATTCTCCGTGGGGGAAAAATGTACGGCCAGTAGTCGTCTATCATTTATGCGTTCCAGCTCCAGCTGGTTTTGCTTCGCGAACAGGAAGTTGACAGATCTTGTTTAGCGATCTTTTTACTTCCCCATCGCTTGTTTTAACCGTGACTACCCGGACTTTATCATCTTGTCCTTTAGTCGTACTAATGATTCTTCCCATTGGCCATCTTGCAGGGTGAGTGTTCTCATGTTTTATAAGAACCCGCTCTCCCTCCTTCAGATTTGGCTTTTCTTGGCGCCATTTGGTTCGCTGTTGGAAGGACACCAGATACTCCTCTTTCCATTTCTTCCAAAAATCACCTCTGAATAAGCTTCAATCTATCCAATTCCCAAAAGCGTTTCAGGTCCTTTAGATTTATTGATGTAGTGGCACTTATAATTTTTTGCTTTGCTGCTCGAGTTATATTTCCGGACACAATCCATCCAAATTTGGTTTTTTGTCCCAAGATTCCATTCACGGTTTTTATTTTCTCCATCATAATCAGGGGAAATAGATCCACACCTATCACCAAGTCAATTCTGCTTAGCTCGTTGAATCGTGGATCTGCTAACCTGTAGCCCTTCCACTCTTTGTTGATATCAATATCAAACTTTTTGCTGGGAAGGGCTCTATGGAGTGTTGGTAAAACCAATGCTTCCGTTGATGCTTTGAAGCTGCTTGGAATTTTTGGTTTGATAGTTAGGTGGACACTATTTTTTGATAGTTGAGTAGTCTGGGAGATACCTTCGACCTCTATAGTACTCCTTACTCTGGGAATCCTTAATATTTGTGCTGCTTCCTCTGAAATCAGCGTCTTCTGGGATCCACCGTCAATAAGCGCCCTCAACTCGTTGTAACCTCCAGCTTTGTTTTTCACTAAAACAACAGCTGTAGCCAATAGTGTGTCTTGGCCTTGCTTAAGGCTATTGCTGTTGATACTGCGTTTTGTGTCTTCATGCAGAAGGCTGTTGTGTCTTTTGGAGCATCGATTGCATGTAATTTCCTTTCTGCAGTCGATAGCATTATGCTTTCCAAAGCATCTAAAGCACATGTTGTTCTTTTGAACGAATTCTTTTCTTTTTTCAATTGATTGTGCTCTGAATTTGAGACACTTTATCATATCGTGGCCATCCTTAGAGCAAAAGGCACATGATCTAACTTGCACTTTTCTTGTACCAAGCTGAGCGGTATTTTTGGTAATGGCGTTTACTGAGTTGTATTGTTGCTCAATAAACTCCAGTACGTCTTGTAAGGACTGTATAGCTCTTGCCTTTTTTACATGCTGTTCATACAGCTGCAAGGCTTCTGGCGAAAATTTCCGCATCAGAATTTCTGCTAAAATTACGTCAGCAGAGCTTTCTATTTTTCCTTTTTGCTTTATGATGAATATGCTCTCGGTCGCAGTATCCAAAAACTTCCCTAAATTTTTCTCATCATGGGGCAGCAAGCACTCCAGTTCCATTAATTTGTTGAAGTGGTGGGAGAATATTTTTCTGCTATTCTCATAGCGTTTGCAGATAAGCTCCCATGCTGCTGCATAGCTAGCTGCTGATCCCGTTATCAAATGGCTAACCACCATTTGAGCTTCTCCTTTTAAGCAGGCTCTTAAATATCCCAGCTTCCTTGTGTTGCTGAGATCTTTCCTGCTGTCTATTAGTTCAGAGCTCGTAAAATGTTGGCCATTCCTTCGCATTTCCATTGAACGTTGGAAGGTCCACTTTTGGGAGTTCTGGCACGTCGCAGTTGGAACTTTTGAACTGTTCCAACTTCATTTGAAGTACCATCTCTATTGCGGCAACTTCAGATTGCAGAATGTCTGCCTCATCTTGATCAAAGACAGTTCTGTCATACTTGTTTTCAAGCAGTTTCAGTGTGTCCGTCACGTTGGACCAGTCACGTTGCTGTCTATTAGTTCAGAGAACAGCTCGTAAAATGTTGGCCATTCCTTCGCATTTCCATTGAACGTTGGAAGGTCCACTTTTGGGAGTTCTGGCACGTCGCAGTTGGAACTTTTGAACTGTTCCAACTTCATTTGAAGTACCATCTCTATTGCGGCAACTTCAGATTGCAGAATGTCTGCCTCATCTTGATCAAAGACAGTTCTGTCATACTTGTTTTCAAGCAGTTTCAGTGTGTCCGTCACGTTGGACCAATGACTTTTCATCATTGTCAGCTGCTTGACTAGTTCAATCTCACTTGAACTATCCAGGGTTTCGTAGATTAGGCTCATCTGTTGCCTCACCCTGTCTGCTCTTCTATCCACCAGTTGAACCAGATTATAAACTGGACTGGAGCTCCGAGCTGATGCGCTATCAGATAATTTTGATCCACTTGGTATATTTATTTCTTCAAGTGTTTCTACCTTTAATTGCGACTCCTTGTAGGCCTTGACAGCATCCATAGTTTTAATAAATATTTTATCATTAAAATATTGATGATCGCCAACTCCCAATTTTACCAGCGCATTGTTGTTAGTAGTAAATCGAACTACCAATGCTTCTATTGCTGGTATAGATGCCTTTTCCTTGATTGCTTGCAGTATTTTGTTCTGCAGCTCTCCTTGGTCTTGCATCAATTTCACAGATCTTTCCGACAACATCTTGGGAAAACAATCACTGTGACTTTTTTGTGCTTTCTGCTTGTATTCTTTGGCGTGATCCGTTGGAGGGTTTTTTGATTGGTCGCCCAGTTGATCAGCCAAGGAAAAGCAAGAACACAATGTTTCACCTTATAGTCCTAGTACTTTAAGGCGTGGTCTTTTATTCAGTGTTTCTTACCACTGGTGGGGGAAACAACAGAATCACTCGAAAAACCTTGCTCTTTTTACTTTGAAGGCTGGTTTTTTTTCTTCTGTGTTTCTTACCACTGGTGGGGAAAAACAACAGCATTTCTCGAAGGACCAAAATGTTCACAATATAAACTAATGCGTACACTTAATGAGTTCAATTCGGGTGTTTGAATCTCACTGACTCGCTACTGCGAGGGCATCGCCTTTTATTCATTCTTACATAGGTTCTTATCATCTAATTATATAATGCAGCGCTTGTAAGACGCTGCAGTCTGCGTTGGTCAATGCAGCTGAGGTTTATCTTAAATCTATGTTTGTGGCCTATGACCGCGCTAGTCACCTCCCGCGTGATCATATCTCTTGACACTTCGGCAATAGACCACTGCAACCGTACTTATCTGTAGTTGCCACTTATGCTGTCACGTGACATGTTTATTGCAGCCCTTAAATAGAACATATTTATAGATTGTCTACTTATCATGTCTAAACACATGTTTAGACAATACAAAATTTAATAAGAAAACTCTAGACCAAGGCATCGGTATTTATAGATTGTCTACTTATCATGTCTAAACACATGTTTAGACAATACAAAATTTAATAAGAAAACTCTAGACCAAGGCATCGGTAATTGTAATTAGAAACGAGTGCCCGTGTTTAAATATAATTCCCAACTTGTTATGGCTTATATTTTAATATACGTTCCCTCTAACAGCCTATAAACTAGTGGACAGGAAGTTCCGTGAATTCAGTTAATAAATGTGTTCATGTTTGTGTTGGTGCAAGAAAAGTGGTTTCATGCGGTGCGCAAATAAACAATCTACATCCACAAAGTAGAAAATAACAGATAAGACTAAATATGGTTGTTGTTTAGGGGTATTAATATATTTTTGAAAGAAGTAGGTTTAAATTTGTTGTTGACTGTTTTAGGGCGTTCAAAATGTCAATCTGTTAGAAAAGATTAATAGAATTTAAGCATTTCCAATCTTTTTAGATATGCGCATTAGCAACTGATAACCTTATACTTTTAATTTAGACCCTATTTTTTTAATTTAATAATGTAAAGAATAAAAAATTGAATAAGTAAACTCTAGACCAAGGCATCGGTAATTGTAATTGTCACTATACGTTCCCTCTAAGAGGCTATAAACTATTGGACAGGAAGTTCCGTGAATTCAGTTAATAAATGTGTTGATGTTTGCGTTGGTGCGGTGCGCAGATAAACAATTTACATCCAGAAAGTATAATTTAATAATGTGAAACATACAAAATTTAATACGTAAACTCTAGACCAAGGCATCGGTAATAGTAATTAGAAACGAGTGCCTATTGTGTTTAAAAATAATTCCCAACTTGTTATGGCTTGAACGTATACCCTCTAAGAGGCTATAAACTAGTGGACAGGAAGTTCCGTGAATTCAGTTAATAAATGTGTTCATGTTTGTGTTGGTGCACGAAAAGTGGTTTCATGCGGTGCGCAGGTAAGCAATCTACATCCAGAAAGTATAAAATCACAGATGAGACTAAATATACTTGTTGTTTAGGGATTTTAATATATTTTTGAAATAAGTACGCTTATATTATTGTTTTTTATATAATGATGGAAAAATACAAAATTTAATAAGTAAACTCTAGACCAAGGCATCGGTAAATGTAATTAGAAACGAGTGCCCATTGTGTTTAAAAATAATTCCCAACTTGTTATGGCTATATTTCAGTCTACGTTCCCTCTAACAGCCTATAAACTAGTGGACAGGAAGTTCCGTAAATTCAGTTATTAAATGTGTTCATGTTTGTGTTGGTGCACGAAAAGTGGTTTCATGCGGTGCGCAAATAAACAATCTACATCTAGAAAGTAGAAAATCACAGATAAGACTAAATATGTTTGTTGTTTAGGGATTTTAATATATTTTTGAAAGAAGTAGGTTTATATTTTTGTTGAGTGTTTTTGGGCGTACAAAATGTCAATCTGTTAGAAAAGTGTAATAGAATTAAAACATTTCCAATCTTTTTAGATATGCGCACTAGCAGCTAATAACCTTAAGCTCCTCACTTAGACCCTATTTTTTGGTTTGTGGTTTCATGCGGTGCGCAAATAAACAATCTACATCTAGAAAGTAGAAAATCACAGATAAGACTAAATATGTTTGTTGTTTACGGATTTTAATATATTTTTGAAAGAAGTAGGTTTATATTTTTGTTGAGTGTTTTTGGGCGTACAAAATGTCAATCTGTTGGAAAAGTGTAATAGAATTTAAACATTTCCAATCTTTTTAGATATGCGCACTAGCAGCTAATAACCTTAAGCTCCTCACTTAGACCCTATTTTTTGTATTTAATAATGTGAAGAATACAAAATGTAATAAGTAAACTCTAGACCAAAGCCTCGGTAATTGAAGTTAGAAACTAGTGCCCATTGTGTTTAAAAATAATTCCCTAGTTATGGCTTATAATTTCTCTAAACGTTCCGTCTAACAGTCTATAAACAAGTGAACAGGATGTTCCATGAATTCAGTCAATAAATGTGTTCATATTTGTGTTGGTGCACGAAAAGTGGTTTCATGCGGTGCGCAGGTAAGCAATCTACATCCAGAAAGTATAAAATCACAGATGAGACTAAATATACTTGTTGTTTAGGGATTTTAATATATTTTTGAAATAAGTACGCTTATATTATTGTTTTTTATATAATGATGGAAAAATACAAAATTTAATAAGTAAACTCTAGACCAAGGCATCGGTAATTGTAATTAGAAACGAGTGCCCATTGTGTTTAAAAATAATTCCCAACTTGTTATGGCTATATTTCAGTCTACGTTCCCTCTAACAGCCTATAAACTAGTGGACAGGAAGTTCCGTAAATTCAGTTATTAAATGTGTTCATGTTTGTGTTGGTGCACGAAAAGTGGTTTCATGCGGTGCGCAAATAAACAATCTACATCTAGAAAGTAGAAAATCACAGATAAGACTAAATATGTTTGATGTTTAGGGATTTTAATATATTTTTGAAAGAAGTAGGTTTATATTTTTGTTGAGTGTTTTTGGGCGTACAAAATGTCAATCTGTTAGAAAAGTGTAATAGAATTAAAACATTTCCAATCTTTTTAGATATGCGCACTAGCAGCTAATAACCTTAAGCTCCTCACTTAGACCCTATTTTTTGGTTTGTGGTTTCATGCGGTGCGCAAATAAACAATCTACATCTAGAAAGTAGAAAATCACAGATAAGACTAAATATGTTTGTTGTTTACGGATTTTAATATATTTTTGAAAGAAGTAGGTTTATATTTTTGTTGAGTGTTTTTGGGCGTACAAAATGTCAATCTGTTAGAAAAGTGTAATAGAATTTAAACATTTCCAATCTTTTTAGATATGCGCACTAGCAGCTAATAACCTTAAGCTCCTCACTTAGACCATATTTTTTGGTTTGTGGTTTCATGCGGTGCGCAGGTAAACAATCTACATCCAGAAAGTATAAAATCACAGATGGGACTAAATATATTTGTTGTTTAGGGATTTAATATGTTTTTGAAAGAAGTACTTTTATATTTTCGTTTTTTTTATTTAATAAATTAAAAAATACAAAATTTAATAAGTAAACTCTAGACCAAGGCATCGGTAATTGTAATTAGAAACGTGTTCCCATTGTGATTAAAAATAATTCCCAACTTGTTATGGCTTGTATTTCACTATAAGTTCCCTCTAAGAGGCTATAAACTAGTGGACAGGAAGTTCCGTGAATTCAGTTAATAAATGTGTGTTGGTGCACGAAAAGTGGTTTCATGCGGTGCGCAAATAAACAATCTACATCCAGAAAGTAGAAAATCACAGATAAGACTAAATATGTTTGTTGTTTAAGGATTTTTAAATATTTTTGAAAGAAGTAGGTTTATATTTTTGTTGGGAGTTTTTGGGCGTACAAAATGTCAGTCTGTTAGAAAAGTGTAATAGAATTTAAACATTTCCAATTTTTTTAGATATGCGCACTAGCAACTAATAACCATAAGCTCCTCACTTAGACCTTTTTTTTGGTTTGTGGTTTCATGCGGTGCGCAAATAAACAATCTACATCTAGAAAGTAGAAAATCACAGATAAGACTAAATATGTTTGTTGTTTAGGGATTTTAATATATTTTTAAAAGAAGCAGGTTTATATTTTTGTTGGGAGTTTTTGGGCGTACAAAATGTCAATCTGTTAGAAAAGTGTAATAGAATTTAAACATTTCCAATTTTTTTAGATATGCGCACTAGCAGCTAATAACCTTAAGCTCCTCACTTAGACCTTTTTTTTGGTTTGTGGTTTCATGCGGTGCGCAAATAACCAATCTACATCCAGAAAGAAGAAAATCACAGATAAGACTAAATATGTTTGTTGTTTAGGGATTTTAATATATTTTTAAAAGAAGTAGGTTTATATTTTTGTTGGGAGTTTTTGGGCGTACAAAATGTCAATCTGTTAGAAAAGTGTAATAGAATTTAAACATTTCCAATTTTTTTAGATATGCGCACTAGCAGCTTATAACCTTAAGCTCCTCACTTAGACCTTTTTTTTTGTTTGTGGTTTCATGCGGTGCGCAAATAACCAATCTACATCCAGAAAGTATAAAATCACAGATGAGACTAAATATATTTGTTGTTTAGGGATTTTAAAATATTTTTAAAAGAAGTACGCTTATATTATTGTTTTTTATATAATGATGGAAAAATACAAAATTTATTACGTAAACTCTAGACCAAGGCATCGGTAATTGTAATTAGAGACGAGTGCCCATTGTGTTTAAAAATAATTCCCAACTTGTTATGGCCTGTATTTCACTATACGTTCCCTCTAAGAGGCTATAAACTAGTGGACAGGAAGTTCCGTGAATTCAGTTAATAAATGTGTTCATGTTTGTGTTGGTGAACGAAAAGTGGTTTCATGCGGTGCGCAAATAAACAATCTACATCCAGAAAGTAGAAAATCACAGATAAGACTAAATATGTTTGTTGTTTAGGGATTTTTAAATATTTTTGAAAGAAGTAGGTTTATATTTTTGTTAAGTGTTTTTGGGCGTACAAAATGTCAATCTGTTAGAAAAGTGTAATAGAATTTAAACATTTCCAATCTTTTTAGATATGCGCACTAGCAGCTAATAACCTTAAGCTCCTCACTTAGACCATATTTTTTGGTTTGTGGTTTCATGCGGTGCGCAGGTAAACAATCTACATCCAGAAAGTATAAAATCACAGATGGGACTAAATATATTTGTTGTTTAGGGATTTAATATGTTTTTGAAAGAAGTACTTTTATATTTTCGTTTTTTTTATTTAATAAATTAAAAAATACAAAATTTAATAAGTAAACTCTAGACCAAGGCATCGGTAATTGTAATTAGAAACGTGTTCCCATTGTGATTAAAAATAATTCCCAACTTGTTATGGCTTGTATTTCACTATAAGTTCCCTCTAAGAGGCTATAAACTAGTGGACAGGAAGTTCCGTGAATTCAGTTAATAAATGTGTGTTGGTGCACGAAAAGTGGTTTCATGCGGTGCGCAAATAAACAATCTACATCCAGAAAGTAGAAAATCACAGATAAGACTAAATATGTTTGTTGTTTAAGGATTTTTAAATATTTTTGAAAGAAGTAGGTTTATATTTTTGTTGAGTGTTTTTAGGCGTACAAAATGTCAATCTGTTAGAAAAGTGTAACAGAATTTAAACATTTCCAATCTTTTTAGATATGCGCACTAGCAACTAATAACCATAAGCTCCTCACTTAGACCTTTTTTTTGGTTTGTGGTTTCATGCGGTGCGCAAATAAACAATCTACATCTAGAAAGTAGAAAATCACAGATAAGACTAAATATGTTTGTTGTTTAGGGATTTTAATATATTTTTAAAAGAAGCAGGTTTATATTTTTGTTGGGAGTTTTTGGGCGTACAAAATGTCAATCTGTTAGAAAAGTGTAATAGAATTTAAACATTTCCAATTTTTTTAGATATGCGCACTAGCAGCTAATAACCTTAAGCTCCTCACTTAGACCTTTTTTTTGGTTTGTGGTTTCATGCGGTGCGCAAATAACCAATCTACATCCAGAAAGAAGAAAATCACAGATAAGACTAAATATGTTTGTTGTTTAGGGATTTTAATATATTTTTAAAAGAAGTAGGTTTATATTTTTGTTGGGAGTTTTTGGGCGTACAAAATGTCAATCTGTTAGAAAAGTGTAATAGAATTTAAACATTTCCAATTTTCTTAGATATGCGCACTAGCAGCTTATAACCTTAAGCTCCTCACTTAGACCTTTTTTTTTGTTTGGGGTTTCATGCGGTGCGCAAATAACCAATCTACATCCAGAAAGTATAAAATCACAGATGAGACTAAATATATTTGTTGTTTTTGGGATTTTAAAATATTTTTAAAAGAAGTACGCTTATATTATTGTTTTTTATATAATGATGGAAAAATACAAAATTTATTACGTAAACTCTAGACCAAGGCATCGGTAATTGTAATTAGAGACGAGTGCCCATTGTGTTTAAAAATAATTCCCAACTTGTTATGGCCTGTATTTCACTATACGTTCCCTCTAAGAGGCTATAAACTAGTGGACAGGAAGTTCCGTGAATTCAGTTAATAAATGTGTTCATGTTTGTGTTGGTGAACGAAAAGTGGTTTCATGCGGTGCGCAAATAAACAATCTACATCCAGAAAGTAGAAAATCACAGATAAGACTAAATATGTTTGTTGTTTAGGGATTTTTAAATATTTTTGAAAGAAGTAGGTTTATATTTTTGTTAAGTGTTTTTGGGCGTACAAAATGTCAATCTGTTAGAAAAGTGTAATAGAATTTAAACATTTCCAATCTTTTTAGATATGCGCACTAGCAGCTAATAACCTTAAGCTCCTCACTTAGACCCTATTTTTTTAATTTAATAATGTGAAGAACACAAAATTTATTACGTAAACTCTAGACCAAGGCATCGGTAATTGTAATTAGAAACGAGTGCTCATTGTGTTTAAAAATAATTCCCAACTTGTTATGGCTTGTATTTCACTATAAGTTCCCTCTAAGAGGCTATAAACTAGTGGACAGGAAGTTCCGTGAATTCAGTTAATAAATGTGTGTTGGTGCACGAAAAGTGGTTTCATGCGGTGCGCAAATAAACAATCTACATCCAGAAAGTAGAAAATCACAGATAAGACTAAATATGTTTGTTGTTTAAGGATTTTTAAATATTTTTGAAAGAAGTAGGTTTATATTTTTGTTGAGTGTTTTTAGGCGTACAAAATGTCAATCTGTTAGAAAAGTGTAACAGAATTTAAACATTTCCAATCTTTTTAGATATGCGCACTAGCAACTAATAACCATAAGCTCCTCACTTAGACCTTTTTTTTGGTTTGTGGTTTCATGCGGTGCGCAAATAAACAATCTACATCTAGAAAGTAGAAAATCACAGATAAGACTAAATATGTTTGTTGTTTAGGGATTTTAATATATTTTTAAAAGAAGCAGGTTTATATTTTTGTTGGGAGTTTTTGGGCGTACAAAATGTCAATCTGTTAGAAAAGTGTAATAGAATTTAAACATTTCCAATTTTTTTAGATATGCGCACTAGCAGCTAATAACCTTAAGCTCCTCACTTAGACCTTTTTTTTGGTTTGTGGTTTCATGCGGTGCGCAAATAACCAATCTACATCCAGAAAGAAGAAAATCACAGATAAGACTAAATATGTTTGTTGTTTAGGGATTTTAATATATTTTTAAAAGAAGTAGGTTTATATTTTTGTTGGGAGTTTTTGGGCGTACAAAATGTCAATCTGTTAGAAAAGTGTAATAGAATTTAAACATTTCCAATTTTTTTAGATATGCGCACTAGCAGCTTATAACCTTAAGCTCCTCACTTAGACCTTTTTTTTTGTTTGTGGTTTCATGCGGTGCGCAAATAACCAATCTACATCCAGAAAGTATAAAATCACAGATGAGACTAAATATATTTGTTGTTTTTGGGATTTTAAAATATTTTTAAAAGAAGTACGCTTATATTATTGTTTTTTATATAATGATGGAAAAATACAAAATTTATTACGCAAACTCTAGACCAAGGCATCGGTAATTGTAATTAGAGACGAGTGCCCATTGTGTTTAAAAATAATTCCCAACTTGTTATGGCCTGTATTTCACTATACGTTCCCTCTAAGAGGCTATAAACTAGTGGACAGGAAGTTCCGTGAATTCAGTTAATAAATGTGTTCATGTTTGTGTTGGTGAACGAAAAGTGGTTTCATGCGGTGCGCAAATAAACAATCTACATCCAGAAAGTAGAAAATCACAGATAAGACTAAATATGTTTGTTGTTTAGGGATTTTTAAGTATTTTTGAAAGAAGTAGGTTTATATTTTTGTTAAGTGTTTTTGGGCGTACAAAATGTCAATCTGTTAGAAAAGTGTAATAGAATTTAAACATTTCCAATCTTTTTAGATATGCGCACTAGCAGCTAATAACCTTAGGCTCTTCACTTAGACCCTATTTTTTGTATTTAATAATGTGAAGAATACCAAATTGAATAAGTAAACTTTAGACCAAGGCATCGTTAATTGAAATTAGAACCTTGTGCCCATAGTGTTTAAAAATAATTCCCAACTTGTTATAGCTTATAATTTCACTACACGCTCCGCCTAACAGTCTATAAATATTTATATTTTCGTTTTTTTTATTTAATAATGTGAAAAATACAAAATTGAATAAGTAAACTCTAGACCAAGGCATCGGTAATTGAAATTAGAAACTAGTGACCATTGTGTTTAAAAATAATTCCCAACTTGTTATGGCTTGTATTTCACTATACGTTCCCTCTAAGAGGCCATAAACTAGTGCACAGGAAGTTCCGTGAATTCAGTTAATAAATGTGTTAATGTTTGTGTTGGTGCACGAATAGTGGTTTTATGCGGTGCGCAAATAAACAATCTACATCCAGAAAGTAGGAAATCACAGATAAGACTAAATATGTTTGTTATTTAGGGATTTTAATATATTTTTGAAAGAAGTGGGGGTATATTTTTGTTGAGTGTTTTTGGGCGTACAAAATGTCAATCTGTTAGAAAAGTGTAATAGAATTTAAACATTTCCAATCTTTTTTGATATGCGCACTAGCAGCTAATAACCTTAAGCTCCTCACTTAGACCCTATTTTTTTAATTTAATAATGTGAAGAACACAAAATTTATTACGTAAACTCTAGACCAAGGCATCGGTAATTGTAATTAGAAACGAGTGCCCATTGTGTTTAAAAATAATTCCCAACTTGTTATGGCTTGTATTTCACTATGCGTTCCCTCTAAGAGGCTATAAACTAGTGGACAGGAAGTTCCGTGAATTCAGTTAATAAATGTGTTGATGTTTGTGTTGGTGCACGAAAAGTGGTTTCATGCGGTGCGCAAATAAACAATCTACATCCAGAAAGTAGAAAATCACAGATAAGACTAAATATGTTTGTTGTTTAGGGATTTTTAAATATTTTTGAAAGAAGTAGGTTTATATTTTTGTTGGGAGTTTTTGGGCGTACAAAATGTCAATCTGTTAGAAAAGGGTAATAGAATTTAAACATTTCCACTCTTTTTAGATATGCGCACTAGCAGCTAATAACCTTAGGCTCCTCACTTAGACCCTATTTTTTTAATTTAATAATGTGAAGAACACAAAATTTATTACGTAAACTCTAGACCAAGGCATCGGTAATTGTAATTAGAAACGAGTGCCCATTGTGTTTAAAAATAATTCCCAACTTGTTATGGCTTGTATATCACTATACGTTCCCTCTAAGAGGCTATAAACTAGTGGACAGGAAGTTCCGTGAATTCAGTTAATAAATGTGTTGATGTTTGTGTTGGTGCACGAAAAGTGGTTTCATGCGGTGCGCAAATAAACAATCTACATCCAGAAAGTAGAAAATCACAGATAAGACTAAATATGTTTGTTATTTAGGGATTTTAATATATTTTTGAAAGAAGTGGGGGTATATTTTTGTTGAGTGTTTGGGCGTACAAAATGTCAATCTGTTAGAAAAGTGTAATAGAATTTAAACATTTCCAATCTTTTTAGATATGCGCACTAGCAGCTAATAACCTTATGCTCCTCACTTAGACCCTATTTTTTTAATTTAATAATGTGAAGAACACAAAATTTATTACGTAAACTCTAGACCAAGGCATCGGTAATTGTAATTAGAAACGAGTGCCCATTGTGTTTAAAAATAATTCCCAACTTGTTATGGCTTGTATATCACTATACGTTCCCTCTTAGAGGCTATAAACTAGTGGACAGGAAGTTCCGTGAATTCAGTTAATAATCAGTTAATAAATGTGTTGATGTTTGTGTTGGTGCACGAAAAGTGGTTTCATGCGGTGCGCAAATCAACAATCTACATCCAGAAAGTATAAAATCACAGATAAGACTAAATATGTTTGTTGTTTAGGGATTTTAATGTATTATTGAAAGAAGTACGCTTATATTATTGTTTGTTATGTAATGATGGAAAAATACAAAATTTAATAAGTAAACTCTAGACCAAGGCATCGGTAATTGTAATTAGAATCGAGTGCCCATTGTGTTTAAAAATAATTCCCAACTTGTTATGGCTTGTATTTCACTATTCGTTCCCTCTAAGAGGCTATAAACTAGTGGACAGGAAGTTCCGTGAATTCAGTTAATAAATGTGTTCATGTTTGTGTTGGTGCACGAAAAGTGGTTTCATGCGGTGCGCAAATAAACAATCTACATCCAGAAAGTAGAAAATCACAGATAAGACTAAATATGTTTGTTATTTAGGGATTTTAATATATTTTTGAAAGAAGTGGGGGTATATTTTTGTTGAGTGTTTGGGCGTACAAAATGTTAATCTGTTAGAAAAGAGTAATAGAATTTAGACATTTCCAATCTCTTTAGATATGCGCATTAGCATCTAATAACCTTAAGTTCTTCATTTTGACCCTGTTTTTTTTATTTAATAAAGTAAATAATACAACATTTAATAAGTAAACTCTAGACCAAGGCATCGGTAATTGTAATTAGAAACGAGTGCCCATTGTGTTTAAAAATAATTCCCAACTTGTTATGGCTTGTATTTCACTATTCGTTCCCTCTAAGAGGCTATAAACTAGTGGACAGGAAGTTCCGTGAATTCAGTTAATAAATGTGTTCATGTTTGTGTTGGTGCACGAAAAGTGGTTTCATGCGGTGCGCAAATAAACAATCTACATCCAGAAAGTAGAAAATCACAGATAAGACTAAATATGTTTGTTGTTTAGGGATTTTTATATATTTTTGAAAGAAGTAGGTTTATATTTTTGTTGAGTGTTTTTGGGCGTACAAAATGTCAATCTGTTAGAAAAGTGTAATAGAATTTAAACATTTCCAATCTTTTTAGATATGCGCACTAGCAGCTAATAACCTTAAGCTCCTCAGACCCTATTTTTTGAATTTAATAATGTGAAGAATACAAAATTGAATAAGTAAACTCTAGACCAAGGCATCGTTAATTGAAATTAGAACCTTGTGCCCATAGTGTTTAAAAATAATTCCCAACTTGTTATAGCTTATAATTTCACTACACGTTCCGACTAACAGTCTATAAATATTTATATTTTCGTTTTTTTTATTTAATTGGAAATGTCTAAATTCTATTACTCTTTTCTAACAGATTAACATTTTGTACGCCCAAACACTCAACAAAAATATACCCCCACTTCTTTCAAAAATATATTAAAATCCCTAAATAACAAACATATTTAGTCTTATCTGTGATTTTCTACTTTCTGGATGTAGATTGTTTATTTGCGCACCGCATGAAACCACTTTTCGTGCACCAACACAAACATGAACACATTTATTAACTGAATTCACGGAACTTCCTGTCCACTAGTTTATAGCCTCTTAGAGGGAACGAATAGTGAAATACAAGCCATAACAAGTTGGGAATTATTTTTAAACACAATGGGCACTCGATTCTAATTACAATTACCGATGCCTTGGTCTAGAGTTTACTTATTAAATTTTGTATTTTTCCATCATTACATAACAAACAATAATATAAGCGTACTTCTTTCAAAAATACATTAAAATCCCTAAACAACAAACATATTTAGTCTTATCTGTGATTTTATACTTTCTGGATGTAGATTGTTGATTTGCGCACCGCATGAAACCACTTTTCGTGCACCAACACAAACATCAACACATTTATTAACTGATTATTAACTGAATTCACGGAACTTCCTGTCCACTAGTTTATAGCCTCTAAGAGGGAACGTATAGTGATATATAGGCATCGGTAATTGTAATTAGAAACGAGTGCCCATTGTGTTTAAAAATAATTCCCAACTTGTTATGGCTTGTATTTCACTATTCGTTCCCTCTAAGAGGCTATAAACTAGTGGACAGGAAGTTCCGTGAATTCAGTTAATAAATGTGTTCATGTTTGTGTTGGTGCACGAAAAGTGGTTTCATGCGGTGCGCAAATAAACAATCTACATCCAGAAAGTAGAAAATCACAGATAAGACTAAATATGTTTGTTGTTTAGGGATTTTTATATATTTTTGAAAGAAGTAGGTTTATATTTTTGTTGAGTGTTTTTGGGCGTACAAAATGTCAATCTGTTAGAAAAGTGTAATAGAATTTAAACATTTCCAATCTTTTTAGATATGCGCACTAGCAGCTAATAACCTTAAGCTCCTCAGACCCTATTTTTTGAATTTAATAATGTGAAGAATACAAAATTGAATAAGTAAACTCTAGACCAAGGCATCGTTAATTGAAATTAGAACCTTGTGCCCATAGTGTTTAAAAATAATTCCCAACTTGTTATAGCTTATAATTTCACTACACGTTCCGACTAACAGTCTATAAATATTTATATTTTCGTTTTTTTATTTAATAATGTGAAAAATACAAAATTGAATAAGTAAACTCTAGACCAAGGCATCGGTAATTGAAATTAGAAACTAGTGCCCATTGTGTTTAAAAATAATTCCCAACTTGTTATGGCTTGTATTTCACTATACGTTCCCTCTAAGAGGCTATAAACTAGTGGACAGGAAGTTCCGTGAATTCAGTTAATAAATGTGTTCATGTTTGTGTTGGTGCACGAAAAGTGGTTTCATGCGGTGCGCAGGTAAACAATTTACATCCAGAGTATAAAATCACAGATGAGACTAAATATATTTGTTGTTTAGGGATTTTAATATATTTTTGAAAGAAGTAGGTTTATATTTTCGTTTTTTTTATTTAATAATGTTTAAAATACAAAATTAATAAGTAAACTCTAGACCAAGGCATCGGTAATTGTAATTAGAAACGAGTGTTCATTGTGTTTAAAAATAATTCCCAACTTGTTATGGCTTATATTTCACTATACGTTCCCTCTAACAGCCTATAAACTAGTGGACAGGAAGATCCGTGAATTCAGTTAATAAATGTGTTCATATTTGTGTGGGTGCACGAAAAGTGGTTTCATGCGGTGCGTAGGTAAACAATCTACATCCAGAAAGTATAAAATCACAGATGAGACTAAATATATTTGTTGTTTAGGGATTTTAATATATTTTTGAAAGAAGTACACTTATATTATTGTTTTTTATATAATGATGGAAAAATACAAAATTTAATAAGTAAACTCTAGACCAAGGCATCGGTAATTGCAATTAGAAACGAGTGCCCATTGTATTTAAAAATAATTCCCAACTTGTTATGGCTTGTATTTCACTATACGTTCCCTCTAAGAGGCTATAAACTAGTGGACAGGAAGTTCCGTGAATTCAGTTAATAAATGTGTTCATGTTTGTGTTGGTGAACGAAAAGTGGTTTCATGCGTTGCGCAAATAAACAATTTACATCCAGAAAGAGGAAAATAACAGATAAGACTAAATATGTTTGTTATTTAGGGATTTTAATATATTTTTGAAAGAAGTAGGTTTATATTTTTGTTGAGTGTTTTTGGGCGTACAAAATGTCAATCTGTTAGAAAAGTGTAATAGAATTTAAACATTTCCAATCTTTTTAGATATGCGCACTAGCAGCTAATAACCTTAAGCTCCTCACTTAGACCCTATTTTTTGTATTTAATAAGGTGAAGAATACAAAATGTAATAAGTAAACTCTAGACCAAAGCGTCGGTAATTGAAGTTAGAAACTAGTGCCCATTGTGTTTAAAAATAATTCCCTAGTTATGGCTTATAATTTCTCTATACGTTCCGTCTAACAGTCTATAAACAAGTGAACAGGATGTTCCATGAATTCAGTCAATAAATGTGTTCATATTTGTGTTGGTGCACGAAAAGTGGTTTCATGCGGTGCGCAGGTAAGCAATCTACATCCAGAAAGTATAAAATCACAGATGAGACTAAATATACTTGTTGTTTAGGGATTTTAATATATTTTTGAAATAAGTACGCTTATATTATTGTTTTTTATATAATGATGGAAACATACAAAATTTAATAAGTAAACTCTAGACCAAGGCATCGGTAATTGTAATTAGAAACGAGTGCCCATTGTGTTTAAAAATAATTCCCAACTTGTTATGGCTTGTATTTCACTATACGTTCCCTCTAAGAGGCTATAAACTAGTGGACAGGAAGTTCGGTGAATTCAGTTAATAAATGTGTTCATGTTTGTGTTGGTGCACGAAAAGTGGTTTCATGCGGTGCGCAAATAAACAATCTACATCTAGAAAGTAGAAAATCACAGATAAGACTAAATATGTTTGTTGTTTAGGGATTTTAATATATTATTGAAAGAAGTAGGTTTATATTTTTGTTGAGTGTTTTTGGGCGTACAAAATGTCAATCTGTTAGGAAAGTGTAATAGAATTTAAACATTTCCAATCTTTTTAGATATGCGCACTAGCAGCTAATAACCTTAAGCTCCTCACTTAGACCATATTTTTTGGTTTGTGGTTTCATGCGGTGCGCAGGTAAACAATCTACATCCAGAAAGTATAAAATCACAGATGAGACTAAATATACTTGTTGTTTATGGATTTTAATATATTTTTGAAATAAGTACGCTTATATTATTGTTTTTTATATAATGATGGAAAAATACAAAATTTAATAAGTAAACTCTAGACCAAGGCATCGGTAATTGTAATTAGAAACGAGTGCCCATTGTGTTTAAAAATAATTCCCAACTTGTTATGGCTTGTATTTCACTATACGTTCCCTCTAAGAGGCTATAAACTAGTGGACAGGAAGTTCGGTGAATTCAGTTAATAAATGTGTTGATGTTTGTGTTGGTGCACGAAAAGTGGTTTCATGCGGTGCGCAAATAAACAATCTACATCCAGAAAGTAGAAAATCACAGATAAGACTAAATAAGTTTGTTGTTTAGGGATTTTTAAATATTTTTGAAAGAAGTAGGTTTATATTTTTGTTGAGTGTTTTTAGGCGTACAAAATGTCAATCTGTTAGAAAAGTGTAACAGAATTTAAACATTTTTTAGATATGCGCACTAGCAGCTAATAACCTTAAGCTCCTCACTTAGACCTTTTTTTTGGTTTGTGGTTTCATGCGGTGCGCAAATAACCAATCTACATCCAGAAAGTAAAAAATCACAGATAAGACTAAATATGTTTGTTGTTTAGGGATTTTAATATATCTTTAAAAGAAGCAGGTTTATATTTTTGTTGGGAATTTTTGGGCGTACAAAATGTCAATCTGTTAGAAAAGTGTAATAGAATTTAAACATTTCCAATCTTTTTAGATATGCGCACTAGCAGCTAATAACCTTAAGCTCCTCACTTAGACCCTATTTTTTTAATTTAATAATGTGAAGAACACAAAATTTATTACGTAAACTTTAGACCAAGGCATCGGTAATTGTAATTAGAAACGAGTGCCCATTGTGTTTAAAAATAATTCCCAAATTGTTATGGCCTGTATTTCACTATACGTTCCCTCTAAGAGGCTATTAACTAGTGGACAGGAAGTTCCGTGAATTCAGTTAATAAATGTGTTCATGTTTGTGTTGGTGAACGAAAAGTGGTTTCATGCGGTGCGCAAATAAACAATCTACATCCAGAAAGTAGAAAATCACAGATAAGACTAAATATGTTTGTTGTTTAGGAATTTTTAAATATTTTTGAAAGAAGTAGGTTTATATTTTTGTTGAGTGTTTTTGGGCGTACAAAATGTCAATCTGTTAGGAAAGTGTAATAGAATTTAAACATTTCCAATCTTTTTAGATATGCGCACTAGCAGCTAATAACCTTAAGCTCCTCACTTAGACCCTATTTTTTTAATTTAATAATGTGAAGAACACAAAATTTATTACGTAAACTTTAGACCAAGGCATCGGTAATTGTAATTAGAAACGAGTGCCCATTGTGTTTAAAAATAATTCCCAACTTGTTATGGCTTGTATATCACTATACGTTCCCTCTTAGAGGACAGGAAGTTCCGTGAATTCAGTTAATAATCAGTTAATAAATGTGTTGATGCTTGTGTTGGTGCACGAAAAGTGGTTTCATGCGGTGCGCAAATAAACAATCTACATCCAGAAAGTATAAAATCACAGATGAGACTAAATATATTTGTTGTTTAGGGATTTTAATATATTTTTGAAAGAAGTATGCTTATATTATTGTTTTTTATGTAATGATGGAAAAATACAAAATTTAATAAGTAAACTCTAGACACAGAGCTAATAACCTTAAGCTCCTCACTTAGACCCTATTTTTTGAATTTAATAATGTGAAGAATACAAAATTGAATAAGTAAACTCTAGACCAAGGCATCGTTAATTGAAATTAGGACCTTGTGCCCATAGTGTTTAAAAATAATTCCCAACTTGTTATAGCTTATAATTTCACTACACGTTCCGACTAACAGTCTATAAATATTTATATTTTCGTTTTTTTTATTTAATAATGTTAAAAATACAAAATTGAATAAGTAAACTCTAGACCAAGGCATGGGTAATTGAAATTAGAAACTAGTGACCACTGTGTTTAAAAATAATTCCCAACTTGTTATGGCTTGTATTTCACTATACGTTCCCCCTAAGAGGCTATAAACTAGTGGGCAGGAAGTTCCGTGAATTCAGTGAATAAATGTGTTCATGTTTGTGTTGGTGCACGAAAAGTGGTCTCATGCGGTGCGCAAATAAACAATCTACATCCAGAAAGTAGAAAATCACAGATAAGACTAAATATGTTTAGGGATTTTAATATATTTTTGAAAGAAGTAGGTTTATATTTTTGTTGAGTGCTTTTGGGCGTACAAAATGTCACTCTGTTAAAAAAATGTAATAGAATTTAAACATTTCCAATCTTTTTAGATAAGCGCACTAGCAGCTAATAACCTTAAGCTTCTCACTTAGACCCTATTTTTTTTATTTAATAAAGTGAAGAATACAAAATTGAATAAGTAAACTCTAGACCAAGGCATCGGTAATTGAAATTAGAAACTAGTGCCCATAGTGTTTAAAAATATTTCCCAACTTGTTATGGCTTATAATTTCACTATACGTTCCGTCTAACAGTCTATAAACAAGTGGACAGGAAGTTCCGTGAATTCAGTTAATAAATGTGTTCATGTTTGTGTTGGAGCACGAAAAGTGGTTTCATGCGGTGCGCAAATAAACAATCTACATCCAGAAAGTAGAAAATCACAGATAAGAATAAATATGTTTAGGGATTTTAATATATTTTTGAAAGAAGTAGGTTTATATTTTTGTTGAGTGCTTTTGGGCGTACAAAATGTCACTCTGTTAAAAAAATTTAATAGAATTTAAACATTTCCAATCTTTTTAGATATGCGCACTAGCAGCTAATAACCTTAAGCTTCTCACTTAGACCCTATTTTTTTTATTTAATAATGTGAAGAATACAAAATTGAATAAGTAAACTCTAGACCAAGGCATCGGTAATTGAAATTAGAAACTAGTGACCATTGTGCTTAAAAATAATTCCCAACTTGTTATGGCTTATAATTTCACTATACGTTCCTCTAAGAGGCTATAAACTAGTGGACAGGAAGTTCCGTGAATTCAGTTAATAAATGTGTTCATGTTTGTGTTGGTGCACGAAAAGTGGTTTCATGCCGTGCGCAGTTAAACAATTTACATCCAGAGTATAAAATCACAGATAAGACTAAATATGTTTGTTGTTTAGGGATTTTAATATATTATTGAAAGAAGTAGGTTTATATTTTTGTTGAGTGTTTTTGGGCGTACAAAATATCAATCTGTTAGAAAAGTGTAATAGAATTTAAACATTTCCAATCTTTTTAGATATGCGCACTAGCAGCTAATAACCTTAAGCTCCTCACTTAGACCATATTTTTTGGTTTGTGGTTTCATGCGGTGCGCAGGTAAACAATCTACATCCAGAAAGTATAAAATCACAGATGAGACTAAATATACTTGTTGTTTATGGATTTTAATATATTTTTGAAATAAGTACGCTTATATTATTGTTTTTTATATAATGATGGAAAAATACAAAATTTAATAAGTAAACTCTAGACCAAGGCATCGGTAATTGTAATTAGAAACGAGTGCCCATTGTGTTTAAAAATAATTCCCAACTTGTTATGGCTTGTATTTCACTATACGTTCCCTCTAAGAGGCTATAAACTAGTGGACAGGAAGTTCGGTGAATTCAGTTAATAAATGTGTTGATGTTTGTGTTGGTGCACGAAAAGTGGTTTCATGCGGTGCGCAAATAAACAATCTACATCCAGAAAGTAGAAAATCACAGATAAGACTAAATATGTTTGTTGTTTATGGATTTTTAAATATTTTTGAAAGAAGTAGGTTTATATTTTTGTTGAGTGTTTTTAGGCGTACAAAATGTCAATCTGTTAGAAAAGTGTAACAGAATTTAAACATTTTTTAGATATGCGCACTAGCAGCTAATAACCTTAAGCTCCTCACTTAGACCTTTTTTTTGGTTTGTGGTTTCATGCGGTGCGCAAATAACCAATCTACATCCAGAAAGTAGAAAATCACAGATAAGACTAAATATGTTTGTTGTTTAGGGATTTTAATATATTCTTAAAAGAAGCAGGTTTATATTTTTGTTGGCAATTTTTGGGCGTACAAAATGTCAATCTGTTAGAAAAGTGTAATAGAATTTAAACATTTCCAATTTTTTTAGATATGCTCCTCACTTAGACCTTTTTTTTGGTTTGTGGTTTCATGCGGTGCGCAAATAACCAATCTACATCCAGAAAGTATAAAATCACAGATGAGACTAATTATATTTGTTGTTTAGGGATTTTAATATATTTTTGAAAGAAGTACGCTTATATTATTGTTTTTTATGTAATGATGGAAAAATACAAAATTTATTACGTAAACTCTAGACCAAGGCATCGGTAATTGTAATTAGAGACGAGTGCCCATTGTGTTTAAAAATAATTCCCAACTTGTTATGGCCTGTATTTCACTATACGTTCCCTGTAAGAGGCTATAAACTAGTGGACAGGAAGTTCCGTGAATTCAGTTAATAAATGTGTTCATGTTTGTGTTGGTGAACAAAAAGTGGTTTCATGCGGTGCGCAAATAAACAATCTACATCCAGAAAGTAGAAAATCACAGATAAGACTAAATATGTTTGTTGTTTAGGAATTTTTAAATATTTTTGAAAGAAGTAGGTTTATATTTTTGTTGAGTGTTTTTGGGCGTACAAAATGTCAATCTGTTAGGAAAGTGTAATAGAATTTAAACATTTCCAATCTTTTTAGATATGCGCACTAGCAGCTAATAACCTTAAGCTCCTCACTCAGACCCTATTTTTTTAATTTAATAATGTGAAGAACACAAAATTTATTACGTAAACTCTAGACCAAGGCATCGGTAATTGTAATTAGAAACGAGTGCCCATTGTGTTTAAAAATAATTCCCAACTTGTTATTGCTTGTATATCACTATACGTTCCCTCTTAGAGGACAGGAAGTTCCGTGAATTCAGTTAATAATCAGTTAATAAATGTGTTGATGTTTGTAGTGGTGCACGAAAAGTGGTTTCATGCGGTGCGCAAATAAACAATCTACATCCAGAAAGTATAAAATCACAGATGAGACTAAATATATTTGTTGTTTAGGGATTTTAATATATTTTTGAAAGAAGTACGCTTATATTATTGTTTTTTATGTAATGATGGAAAAATACAAAATTTAATAAGTAAACTCTAGACCAAGGCATCGGTAATTGTAGTTAGAATCGAGTGCCCATTGTGTTTAAAAATAATTCCCAACTTGTTATGGCTTGTATTTCACTATACGTTCCCTCTAAGAGGCTATAAACTAGTGGACAGGAAGTTCCGTGAATTCAGTTAATAAATGTGTTGATGTTTGTGTTGGTGCACGAAAAGTGGTTTCATGCGGTGCGCAAATAAACAATCTACATCCAGAAAGTAGAAAATCACAGATAAGACTAAATATGTTTGGTTGTTTAGGGATTTTTAAATATTTTTGAAAGAAGTAGGTTTATATTTTTGTTGGGAGTTTTTGGGCGTACAAAATGTCAATCTGTTAGAAAAGGGTAATAGAATTTAAACATTTCCACTCTTTTTAGATATGCGCACTAGCAGCTAATAACCTTAAGCTCCTCACTTAGACCCTATTTTTTGTATTTAATAATGTGAAGAATACCAAATTGAATAAGTAAACTTTAGACCAAGGCATCGTGAATTGAAATTAGAACCTTGTGCCCATAGTGTTTAAAAATAATTCCCAACTTGTTATAGCTTATAATTTCACTACACGCTCCGACTAACAGTCTATAAATATTTATATTTTCGTTTTTTTTATTTAATAATGTGAAAAATACAAAATTGAATAAGTAAACTCTAGACCAAGGCATCGGTAATTGAAATTAGAAACTAGTGACCATTGTGTTTAAAAATAATTCCCAACTTGTTATGGCTTGTATTTCACTATACGTTCCCTCTAAGAGGCTATAAACTAGTGCACAGGAAGTTCCGTGAATTCAGTTAATAAATGTGTTAATGTTTGTGTTGGTGCACGAAAAGTGGTTTTATGCGGTGCGCAAATAAACAATCTACATCCAGTAAGTAGGAAATCACAGATAAGACTAAATATGTTTGTTATTTAGGGATTTTAATATATTTTTGAAAGAAGTGGGCGTTTATTTTTGTTGAGTGTTTTTGGGCGTACAAAATGTCAATCTGTTAGAAAAGTGTAATAGAATTTAAACATTTCCAATCTTTTTAGATATGCGCACTAGCAGCTAATAACCTTAAGCTCCTCACTTAGACCCTATTTTTTTAATTTAATAATGTGAAGAACACAAAATTTATTACGTAAACTCTAGACCAAGGCATCGGTAATTATAATTAGAAACGAGTGCCCATTGTGTTTAAAAATAATTCCCAACTTGTTATTGCTTGTATATCACTATACGTTCCCTCTTAGAGGACAGGAAGTTCCGTGAATTCAGTTAATAATCAGTTAATAAATGTGTTGATGTTTGTGTTGGAGCACGAAAAGTGGTTTCATGCGGTGCGCAAATAAACAATCTACATCCAGAAAGTAGAAAATCACAGATAAGACTAAATATGTTTAGGGATTTTAATATATTTTTGAAAGAAGTAGGTTTATATTTTTGTTGAGTGCTTTTGGGCGTACAAAATGTCACTCTGTTAAAAAAATGTAATAGAATTTAAACATTTCCAATCTTTTTAGATAAGCGCACTAGCAGCTAATAACCTTAAGCTTCTCACTTAGACCCTATTTTTTTTATTTAATAAAGTGAAGAATACAAAATTGAATAAGTAAACTCTAGACCAAGGCATCGGTAATTGAAATTAGAAACTAGTGCCCATAGTGTTTAAAAATATTTCCCAACTTGTTATGGCTTATAATTTCACTATACGTTCCGTCTAACAGTCTATAAACAAGTGGACAGGAAGTTCCGTGAATTCAGTTAATAAATGTGTTCATGTTTGTGTTGGTGCACGAAAAGTGGTTTCATGCCGTGCGCAGGTAAACAATTTACATCCAGAGTATAAAATCACAGATGAGACTAAATATATTTGTTGTTTAGGGATTTTAATATATTTTTGAAAGAAGTAGGTTTATATTTTCGTTTTTTTTATTTAATAATGTTTAAAATACAAAATTAATAAGTAAACTCTAGACCAAGGCATCGGTAATTGTAATTAGAAACGAGTGTTCATTGTGTTTAAAAATAATTCCCAACTTTTTATGGCTTATATTTCACTATACGTTCCCTCTAACAGCCTATAAACTAGTGGACAGGAAGATCCGTGAATTCAGTTAATAAATGTGTTCATGTTTGTGTTGGTGCACGAAAAGTGGTTTCATGCAGTGCGCAAATAAACAATCTACATCCAGAAAGTAGAAAATAACAGAAAAGACTAAATATGTTTGTTGTTTAATATATTTTTGAATGAAGTAGGTTTATATTTTTTGTTGAGTGTTCTTGGGCGTACAAAATGTCAATCTGTTAAAAAAGAGTAAAAGAATTTAGACATTTCCAATCTTTTTAGATATGCGCATTAGCTTCTAATAACCTTAAGTTCTTCATTTTGACCCTGTTTTTTTTATTTAATAACGTGAAGAATACAAAATTTAATAAGTAAACTCTAGACCAAGGCATCGGTAATTGAAGTTAGAAACTAGTGCCCATTGTGTTTAAAAATAATTCCCAACTTGTTATGGCTTATAATTTCACTATACGTTCCGTCTAACAGTCTATAAACAAGTGGACAGGAAGTTCCGTGAATTCAGTTAATAAATGTGTTCATATTTGTGTGGGTGCACGAAAAGTGGTTTCATGCGGTGCGTAGGTAAACAATCTACATCCAGAAAGTATAAAATCACAGATGAGACTAAATATATTTGTTGTTTAGGGATTTTAATATATTTTTGAAAGAAGTACGCTTATATTATTGTTTTTTATATAATGATGGAAAAATACAAAATTTAATAAGTAAACTCTAGACCAAGGCATCGGTAATTGTAATTAGAAACGAGTGCCCATTGTATTTAAAAATAATTCCCAACTTGTTATGGCTTGTATTTCACTATACGTTCCCTCTAAGAGGCTATAAACTAGTGGACAGGAAGTTCCGTGAATTCAGTTAATAGATGTGTTCTTGTTTGTGTTGGTGAACGAAAAGTGGTTTCATGCGTTGCGCAAATAAACAATCTACATCCAGAAAGTAGAAAATAACAGATAAGACTAAATATGTTTGTTATTTAGGGATTTTAATATATTTTTGAAAGAAGTAGGTTTATATTTTTGTTGAGTGTTTTTGGGCGTACTGTTAGAAAAGTGTAATAGAATTTAAACATTTCCAATCTTTTTAGATATGCGCACTAGCAGCTAATAACCTTAAGCTTCTCACTTAGACCCTATTTTTTGTATTTAATAATGTGAAGAATACAAAATTGAATAAGTAAACTGTAGACCAAGGCATCGCTAATTGAAATTAAAAACTAGTGCCCATTGTGTTTAAAAATATTTCCCAACTTGTTATGGCTTATAATTTCACT